>NC_082393.1:4477564-4575064 GCF_031168955.1 Gadus macrocephalus
CCCCCTAACCTACACCCGTACAGGGCTCCGCTCAACGGAAGCCTCCGGTGCTTCACCTACGTGGGTCGGAGATGGGTGACCCTCCTCGCCGATCTGCCCGAGTTAAGCACGGAAGGAGGATGAAGAGGATGAGGGAGATGATGAAGGTTGTCATCGCTATAGACACAACGGGAAACCCCCAGCTCAAACAGAGGTCGGTCTGAGAACATGTGAAGGAAGTGCAAATAGTGGACTGGTCACGATGAGGCTACGGGGACGGAGGGTGGCCGGATGCATCGGGCGGGGCCCAGCCATCAGGGGATAAGGCGTTCAGATAAGGGCCCAAAGCAGGGTTCAGCGTTGCCAGATTGGGCGGGAAATCTGGCAACACTGGCAGGGTTCATCCCGGGTCACATGCAGGGCAGAGGTTGTTGGAGAGGCGGGGGGGGGACACTGAAAATCCCTGGGAATGGCCGGGAATCCCTCACAACAGGTGGGGAAGTGCAGGGAAGCTGTCAACACTGTTCAACCCCGTCCAGTGGTGAACAGTCCTATTGATTTGTTGGTTGAGATGGGGGGGGGGGGGGTACAGTTAGTAAAGTCAGAGTATGGGGACAGCCGTGGGAATCGAGGGCCTTAACCATGGCAGTGTAACTAACCCTCATGCTCCACGATTATTAAATCATGTTCATTCTCGTAGCGGATGCACTCGGTCGCCCTCTACGACAATGGACTTTTATTCACCGATTACACCACATCACTTGACCGCTGTAGAACACTTTTAGATCATAATCAGCAGATCCAAGAGGGTGGCCCGATCGCGGGTGATACGTCTCTCTAAGCGATACATCTGAATGTATGAGGATGGTGGCTCTCTCGCCCCTTTATAAAAGGCATTCCTAACGACATTAAAATGAGGCCGCCACAGCTTTCACGGCAGCAGGGGAGACACGGGTACTTGTGGAGAGCCAATATTCCGGGGGGTAGAGAGTGCTGTGAGAAGCGATATATTATGTCCCTCTCCTGCACCATCTGTTTGTTTCCCAAAGACGTTGGTGAGGGAGGGACGGAGGGCCACAACAAGCCTTTCAGAGCCCTGCGGAAAAGGCAACAAAAAGAAAGTGAAAGAAAAAAGTAGACAGTCACCATTGGCCTGTGCCTTAGCAGGGCTGGAGCCGCGGGAGCAAGGATCCTAAAACCCCCTTCCATTTAGCAGCCTGTTTACCTAAGAGATGAGCCCCCAAACACGGCCATTCAGCCGCCAAGCCCCTTTATCTCGTCATGAATATTCCCATAATCCTCTGGCCTCTGTCCCAGAGAGGCCCATTCTGGAAGGTGAAGGGGGGGGGTGGAGGAGGTAGCGAGGAGTGGGGGGTGCCGAGGGGACTCTCACCCATTCAGAGTCTCTCTCTCTCTCTCTCTCTCTCTCTCCTCTCTCCTCCTCTCTCTTCTCTCTCTCTCTCTCTCTCTCTCTCTCTCTCTCTCTCTCTCTCTCTCTCTCTCCTCTCTCTCTCTCTCTCTCTCTCTCTCTCTCTCTCTCTCTCTCTCTCTCTCTCTCTCTCTCACCCCCCCCTCCCTCCCTCCCTCCCTCCTTCCTTCCCTCCCACCTCCTCTTTTCAGAGCGTTCTCTCGCCCTGATCTTCACATGAAATGATATCTCACTCACGCCCACTCTGCAGAGTCCCTAAGCCTGGCTGCTTCTGGCCTCAGCCCCCCCTGACAAGGAGCGCGCCCAGAAGGGAGAGCGGGCCCAAACGGCCCTTGATTGACCCGCTGTTCAGACGACCGGGGCTGCCAGGTGCCTCTGCTGGACAAGCGGGGATCTCCCGGAGAGAGAGAGAGAGAGAGCTTAGGGGCAGTAATGGCTGCTCTCCTGATTATGAGAGGCATGCGTAGAGTGAGGGGGGGGGGGGGGGGCGGTAATGAAAAGGTGGCAGCGGAGAAGACACGGGAGCCGGTATTGGCTGCGCACTCGGCGCTGAAAGCCCGCTCCAGACGCGATGGGTTCACCGCCTGGTCACCGCGGGGGTAGAGCTCTCGCTCCCGACCTGTCATCGTACGGAGACTTACCTTTTTTTATTTTTTCCGCCTCGACCGAGGCCACGGCGAACGCGGGGACGACAAATGTTGAAGCATCCCGCCCCCCCCTCTACCCCATCCTTTTCAAAAGTTATCTCTTAATGTAACAAACAGAGGACTCCTCCTCCTCCTTTTCCTCCTTCCCGCCGGTTGATTTGTCACTGGATCTGCATTGTCACGCTGTAAACGTGACAGGGGGGGGGGGCGGCCGTGGCGGGGGCCGATGCGGGCCTCGCCGAGCGTGATGTCGACAGCCCGGTGGCCCCGGGAAGTGACGGAGCCATGAATCAGCCCGGGGAACAACTGGGAATCCCAGGGCCGCTTATGTCCATAGCAGATGGAGGAGGGAGAGGGGAGCGTCCCGGCGTGGGGAGGGAGCGCAGGGCCTGAATGGCGTCGACACCCAGAGGGTTAAGGGGAGGTTATGGTGAGAGCACGCTGCGTGCAGATGTGTCGAGCAAGGCAGAGCGGGTTGGGGTTAACACAGCGGTCTGTTGACTGACTGCAAATGTCTGCAGATTCAAAAGGGCAAAAATCGAGGCCTGATCTATTCGACTATTATTGTGTATTAAGTGACAACGTTAGTATTTAAGTGACTCAGGGTGTAGCATCACCAACATTGGTTTGGATGGAAACGAAGGGAACGTCTTCATAAGAAAGCAATCTTTTAGGGGTAAAAAAAAGTAAAAAGCACGCACAGCCTGTTACCTAACGCAGCCATCTTTATCTGGTTAAACAAATACAATGAATAAATCTATGGGAAAAAAAAAAAGGACGACACAACCCTACAGGTTGGAGACAGCGAGGCTACACTTGTAACCCAACGTAAATTAAAGACAACCGTCATCGGCGACTCACGGGGATGTAAATCACCTTTAGTTGGCCGTTTGAGGATTCTCGGCCTCACCTCTTGCACTCCAGTGGAAGCCGACGCTGGGTCTAAGTGGTGATCCATCACCAGGGCCACATGGGCCTGGGGGGACGGGACGGGACGGTTATGGGGCTGACATGAGAGCTCTGAGCTCAGATCCTGTTCATAATCCAGGAGGAACTCCCCCCCCCCCCCCCCAGCCCTTTACTGGCTCAGCTCACAGGTGTTTGGGACTAGCCTAGGTGCCACTGGGACCGACTGGGAGCCATTGGGAGCGTGAAGCCATGCCAGATAGGCAGGGGGATATTGTGCGAGGGAGGGGATGCATCTGCTGTCCACGGACGTCCGCACCGTTTTGACGCGACACAGAGGGGGGAGGGGCCAACCGACGTGGAACGACGAATAGGCTTACAAGCACAGGAGTACACAAATCATTGTCAAGCCACACACACACACACACACACACACACACACACACACACACACACACACACACAGACACGACACACACACACACACACACACACACACATTAAATTAACATGGACTGCCTCAACCCTTTAGCAATTCATGCAATAAACGCAATTCCGTGTGGCTCAAAAGTTTGGGTAGCGTTGACATTCTGTCAATGAGCGGGCTTAACTTTCAAATCAAATAATAATAATAATGAATCGTGTTTTCATTCCCCAAGAAGAAAGCATGCAAACGGGTAATGGTGAGAAGTGGTTCAATTTGGCCCAATCCAATCCAATCCCAAAAGATGGGATCATATTCCTCCTTTAAGTTTTTCTGTCAGTTACCTCACGCTCCAAGGAAATACTTGCCACGGTCCTTAAAAGAAAATCCATCATTCAGGGATCAGTTACCTCCCCCCCTGGTTGGATTTAATGTTAGAAATGTTCTCTCATTAGCGCAATCCTAGTATCAAATACATTGGCTTACATTTGAACAGAATGTTCAAGCAGAACACAAATCTCCTGCCCTTATTGACCGAATTTACTGCAAGATACGGTACTGAGAACATTATGCATCAGATAAAAAGAACAATGTCAAAGGCTGTTTTTGAAGCAAGAGACGATTTTCGTAACAGTGCCCATAAACAATAAAGTGTTTTTGTTTCCTGATGCTGAAGTATCATTGTTAATGACGAACATTTCGAGGGCAAGGGCATGGCACGAAATGAGTCAGTTGATACAAATTCTGCAATGGATAGTTTTTCACCATAACTGTCACAGAATGCAAGGTTTTCCCATTAGCTCATCCCTGCCAGCCCCTTATCACACAGATAGAGACAGGGGAGAGAGACAAACAGGCACAGAGAGAAGGACAGACAGACAGAGAGAGAGCGAGAGAGAGCGAGAGAGACGGAGGCCGACAGACACCGAGAGAGACGGAGACCGACAGACAGAGAGAGAGACAAACAGAAAGATAGAGAGCGAGAGAGAGAGACAGAGAGAAAGCGAGAGACAGAGAGAAAGCGAGAGACAGAGAGAGAGAGAGAGAGAGAGAGCGAGAGACCGAGACCGACAGACAGAGAGAGAGGGAGAGAGCGAGAGTGTGCGCTAGAGGATATGCGATGGGACAGGTCTCTTGGGATCCTGCTGTGCTGGGAAACAGATGGAGAGAAGGTGAGGCTCTCCTTCCATCACACACTTCATACCACTTCCTAGTTTCCCACACTAACCGTCTCTTCGCCCTCTCTCTCCCCATCGCTCTCCTCTTCATCTCCCTCTCCCTAGAGGGTGAAGGACAGGTCTGCGTTCTGCGGTTTTATCTTCTTGTCAACACTCCCCTCGTACACCCCCTAAATACAGTTCCCAGAGTGGAACTGTACTGGCTTCACTTGCCATTTTCTGCTACACTGTGAGCAGTGAGGTTGGACGTCAGCAAGCAGTTAGCTTAACTGCTTACTGACCCCTGCTTACTGTCAAATGTCCAAACTTTGTCGAATGTTTATGCAAAACATTTTGTTTCCTTCTTGGTTGACAACAAAAAATAAACATCCTCCACATGCTGATTATTGATGCATGCAAACTACATTTCTGAGTGCTTAGGAAAGCGCTAATATGTGTACAAGACATATTATTCATAACAGAAATACTTAATTATTCATAATACTTAAAACTTAATGATAATAAAAGAGATATAGTCATATCGGAGGCCACGGTGAAGTTCAAATGATCGGGGAGAGAAGAGTTCAAACATTCGCCGGTGCGTCCTGGCTGGGGAATCAAGTGAGCTGAACCCCTGCTATCTAAAGACTCCAGCTTTCCTTCAAGTGAAGGCAGATGCTCCACATTTGATCAATGACAGAGCATGTTCAACAACAACTCTCCCCGCCCTATGCCCTGGGACCATTCTCCTACCCAAGGCACTGAAAGGAGTTCAAATTGTACAGTTTCACCACCGTTTATACTCTGATCATGCACCCGATACATGTCAGACAGCGTCAACTAACCCAACACACCTCCGCCATCATCTTCTACTACATTTATTTCAAAATAAAAATATAATAATCAATCGAGGGGAGAACGCCTGATCTGAAAAACACACACACACTGAACTTAGATGCACCCGGACCATAAACGATTAGCCTGGTGAACGTAAAATGTATGTAAAACAGCATCCACGAGTCCAAACCCTTAACCCTTGCCTCCTCTACAGCCATGCTTTACCCATTAGGCGTGCGCGGAACCAGTCCCGCCTTCTTTCCACCCCGGGGCTGTTATAGCGTCATGCTCATGACCCCCGAGATACAGACCACGTTAGTCTCGGTCCGTCTCTCGTGCCGTCTGGCTGCTCCGTCTACACGTTCCGAGCACAGGGTCCACCCCCCGCCCTCCCCTTGAAGACAGTGAGAGCCCAGATTTACACTCTTCCCCGGGAATCACCCTGCGTGTTTGCCAAGGGCCTGTCAGACACATGCTGGCCAGAGGATGGAGGATGGAAGGTGGGGTGTGTGGTGTGTGTGTGTGTGTGTGTGTGTGTGTGTGTGTGTGTGTGTGTGTGTGTGTGTGTGTGTGTGTGTGTGTGTGTGTAGTGTGTGTGTGTGTGTGTGTGTGTGTGTGTGTGTGTGTGTGTGTGTGTGTGTGTGAAAAGGGGAAAAACATCTTAACCTCCGTGTGCAGGGTACTCTTAAGTTAACAAACGCGTTTGAAAGGGTCAAAGAGAGCAGAAGTGCAATCTGAGAAATATATGTATTCAAGCAAATATCTGAGTGTAATATAAGATACGTTTCTAGACAACCAAGGTGCGTGTGTGTGTGTCAATAAAAGTGAACAGAGGCAGAGATAGACAAGCTGGCGTAAGTAGGCTGTTAAGGTCAATGGTTCAGGTGTCTCTGTGTGCGTGTGCGTGTGTATGTGTGTGTGTGTGTGCGCGCGCGTGAGGGAGCAGAGGTGTGTTAAAACAAGCATGGACAGCTTTGAAATAAGGAGAAAAGAGAGAGAGAGAGAGAGGGCGGGAGATGAAGGATGGGTGGGGGGATGGAGGACGAGGATGGAAGGGTGGCTGGGCCAGCATGGGTCATGAACTGGACAGGTAGCCAGGGAAGCTGCCAGCCTGCAGACTGGCGGGCTGTGGTGTGGAAACAGCCTGAGCAGAGGGAAGGCTTGAAGGGGAGAAGCGATAGAGAGGCTCATCCTCTGAATGTTAAGGAGGAAGGCTTTGCTCTCAAGCAGCTCAGCAAGAGAGGCAGCGTGGGGGCTGGAAAGAGCCATAACACTGACACATGGAAGACCCTCATCACTCAGGGCTTTAAGTCAGTATCATTGACCATTGCATAATATGCTTGTGAAAATCGAAATTCACAAAAAAAGAAACAAACATACAGTACCATCAGGGCCGCTTCGATGCCTTTATATATTTATATATGTATTAGGTAAAAACATCTAATTTGCCGAAATTGAGTGATAGGTTATACAATTAAGAACAAACAACGGTGGGCCTCTTCATACTAATTTACCTATTTTTTTTAATTCAATAATGTATTATTATAATTTTTTTTTTTTTTCTCTGTCTGTCTGTCCTTCTCTCTGTGCCTGAGTACCATACACCAAAATACCAAAAATACCAAAATCAACATTTTACTGCTGGAAGTTACATTACCAAGTATGGTTATTCAAGGTTGAACTCCAGACAGAACTCCTCCTTTTTGACAATACTCAAAAGTTACCGGGAAATAAATGGATGCAGATTACACTACTGCAAATAAACAAACAAAGAATAAAAGGGAGAATCTGGCTCAGCAAGAGCAAAAGAAGCGTCCCACCCCAGAACTCGCTGAGAGATGCAGTAGACCAAGGCCAGAGGTAAGCGAAAGGAGAGGCAGAAGCGAATAGACGAAGGGGAAAGATGATAAAAGAACCAAGCAACGGAGGCAAACCAACAGTGACTCGAGTGCAAGTCGGGCAGACTGCGCACACACGTGCACGTGCAGGCACGAGAGAGGCGACGCAAACAAGGGGAGGAAGACGTGTACAAAGGGATCAGCTCGCCAGAAAAAAAAAAAAGGAGAGAAGGAGAAGAAAATAAAAGATGCTGTTTTGCCGTAGGGCGGATCTGGGAAACGTTCCCCAGGATGAGGGGCCGGGCGGGGGATCAAAGACGTGGTACGGGTGGTGGTGGTGGTGGTGGTGGTGGTGTTTGCCTACTACACCCCAGCGCTCGGGAGCGGGCAGGTAGCGTTTGACTTCCAGCCAGGGCCCTCCAGGTCTGCTGTGCCATCGTTAAACTAAACAAACGGTGGCGCGCAAACCGCCGCCAAGTCCACAAGCTCCACGACGCCGCCCTGTTCCCATCCGTCACGCTCACACTCAGGCCCCGCGCTGTGGGAGAGCGGGGACCCAGAGGAGGGAGCGCCCGTTCACACGGAGCCACCTGCAAGCACACACACCCAGTGCACACACACTACGGTCGGGGAGCAGAACCACAGGAGAGGAGAGAGGGGTCACATGCACCAACCTGTAGTACACACACCGGCCTACACACACACACACACACACACACACACACACACACACACACACACACACACACACACACACACACACACACACACACACACACACACACACACAGTATGGGGGGAGAGTGGGCACACAGGAGAGGAGAGATGGTTCACATGCACCCAGCTCGAAGTACACACACACCATGAATCTTGAACACGCACTCTTGGATACCCACACACACACACGAGCGCCAACGCACTACAACACTACGTCCCCCCATACAGCAGAGGAGCAGCTCCTCTCACTAATCACTCCGACGGAAGCTGCTGGGAGGAGGGGGAGAGGAGCACGACGGGAGGAGAAGGTGGAGGACGGGGAGAGAAGATGAAAGGGCACCGAGAGGAGAGTGGGGCCGAGAGGGCATTCCACCAAACAGGCCCAGACAACCAGAGCACTATTGTATTCTAACCTCACATCTGCACACACACACGCGTACTCACCCACACACAACCGCTCAACCATGACTAAGGATTTAATCTCACCGGAAAAAGAGGTGGGGGTGGGGGCGTGGGCGTGGGTGGGGGGTTGCACTGCAGAACGGAGCTGAGGTAATAACGTGACTGTGTGCACTTTGCACACACACACACACACACACACACACACACACACACACACACACACACACACACACACACACACACACACACACACACACACACACACACACACACACACAAGTGGACGAGTGCACCCGTTCCGGCCTGTTGTACTGTACAGACACGCGCTCTCCATCAATCTGACATGCAGAGAAACCGGGCCAGGAAGAGGGAGAAGAAGGAGGAGGAGGAGGAGGACGAGGAGGGGGGGGGGGGGGGGACGAGGAGGAACAAGGAGGAAGAGGTGGGAGGCGGATGACAGGCAGGAACCACAGCCTCTCTTTCACATGGGGCCAATTCATCTGACATGTGAAGAGCCGGGGATTTGATGGCTAAAGAGCCTTTACAGTCCCCTTTACACCCCCCCCCCCCCCCCCCCCCAGCCCCGTTTGCACAGCAATTTGCCAACTTGAGAGCGGGCTGACGCTCTTTCACCGGGTGAGGAAGAGACGCGGGCAAGCGGAACGGAGGTGGGGAGTGGTAGGGGAGCTGAGGGGATGTGGTGTGGGGGGGGGGGGGGGGGGGGGTAGAGCAAAGGCTTTGGTTCACACAGGAACCTTAAGAGCATTTGGATGTTACCTGCAGTTCAGATATTCTTCCCACCGGCACCCACAGAAAGCAAGATAATGTGCGATTCCCAGAGCAAACATCCTCCCGCACATTATGCCTTCTCCGACAGTTATGGGGGGGGGGGGGGGGGGGGGGGAAACAAAGACCAGCGCACAAAAGGGTTTTGGAAACCCTTTTTGGGGGGACGGACGGACAGATTAGACATCATTCAATGATCTCATTGTTTCTGATACAGTTTAAAGGGAAAAGGGAGTACATCCAGGATGTAGCAATGCATTCTCCTGCAGCAGGTTCTGCTTTGGCCTTCTTGACAGGGGACAGTGCTTGTTAAGAGGATACACAGCTGCTGTAACACACACTAAAGCTTTATTGTGTGATTAACGTTGTTTGTATACTCCCGTGGCTTCTGCACAAAACACACACACCAAATAAACAGCAGAACAAGCAAACACACGCATGTGAAACGCGAGGCCCAGTCAGGCGTGTGCACGTCTGTCACAGGACAGAGGGCTCTTGACACCGGCCTGCCCCCGAGAGCAGCAGCATAGTTTGATTAACAGCCCTCTGTTTATTCCCCTAACCCCCACCCCACCAAGAACTGGTTGTCAGGTGAGAGACAGGAGCACCCTCCCTCCCCAGAGAGAGAGAGAGAGAGAGAGAGAGAGAGAGAGAGAGAGAGAGAGAGAGAGAGAGAGAGAGAGAGAGAGAGAGAGAGAGAGAGAGAGAGACTCAAAATATATTGCATTTTGATTACTTAATATTGAGCAATGTTATTGCCAATAGTCAATAAAGAGACCGCCTTTATTAACTATTGCCAATAAAAATGCTCAACATTTAGTATATGCTCATATTTTGACTCGAGTTCATTTGATTTTACTCCCCATAGCATCAAAGCACATTGTCGTACGGGCTGGACATTTTTCAACAATGTGCTTTCAATGAAGGAAACAATAGCCCATTAATCTGCGTCACCAATGCTACACATCCATCAACCACGCCATGCAATGTTCATGAGTTGTTAGGCAGGGTGGGCCGGGGGGGGGGCTGTCTGGAGCAGGTAGCCTGTGGAGCAGGATGACCTTCAGGGTCACACCTTGCTGTGGGCCGGAGGCACGGGCTGCCTGCCCCAGACACGCTAGCACCTCTCCTGGGTGGTTGTGTGTGTGTGTGTGTGTGTGTGTGTGTGTGTGTGTGTGTGTGTGTGTGTGTGTGTGTGTGTGTGTGTGTGTGTGTGTGTGTGTGTGTGTGTGTGTGTGTGTGTGTGTGTGTGTGTGTGTTAGGGCTTTGACTCCGAACGTCGTCATTCGAATATAATTAGATATAATTAAAATAAATCTAAATCGAACGAATATTAGGCAGCCCTTAATATTGGAACCTGTTATGGGCCGGCCAAGAGGGAGAGACGTCGGTCATTGACGACGCAGTCAATTCATAATATTGTAATGACCACGGAAGAGGCAGTGAATGAAGTATTGATTAGACAGCGATTTATTAGAAACCTAATAAACCGTTGGAACGTGCAAGACCGGTAACCATAGCAACACAGTAAACAAACCTTGCAAAGCCCAATCCAGGTCTTACTGAAGGCATTTAATGGTCAAAATATTATTCAAATATTAATAAACAAACAAACTTCGAATATGATTTTTGGGCAAAAGTCAAAGCCCTTGTGTGTGCGCGCGCGCGTGCGTTCGTGCGTACGTGCGTGCGTGTACGTGCGGGCATTTGTTATTTGTTGCAAGTTAAATTTCAATACATAGTCAATGAGCAAGACGGCAAAAAAAACGACTGCATGACCCGAGCTTATTAAAACAAACAATGGGGAAACGACAGAAACATAAGACGTAAACAACCATGTGAACATTGTTACCCTATTATGTGTGAACCTCCATGTCCCCGTCTAGAGTTCAGCAATTACAGCGTAAACATTCATACATAAAAGTAGGCCATTTGAAATCCTATGCTGGCAAATAGCCCATCTTTTCATGAGCTAAACTTTGGGTGCTCTTCAGGAACTTCCCCTACGCCAGTATGCCGTCGTACTTTGCCTTTAGGAATGCGTTTGGTTGGGTGCTCTGAGGCAGATCGCTCCGTCAGGCCGTGAGTCCGCCTGCGCCGCTCATTTACAGAGATCGACACCCAGCGCCCACACATGCACACACACACAGACAGTGCTCTGTGTGGGATGTCTAACAACCCACGTCCTCCCCTCTCCCGCTGCCGGACAGAAGCGAAACGAAGCGGCATACGGATTCATTGATGAGAGGAAAGACCCCCTTACTCTCAGATTCAAGACATTTTAAACGCTGATACGAGAAAAAAAGAGAAAACTGATTACAAGAATCCGTCTCGTCTCAAGACGAGCGATTAAAAAAAACGAAATACTGTTGATTAGCACAAGGCCAACGACACTTTAAAAAAGGCGTTACGAGACTTGTCTTGGGATGGGAGGGGATGGGGGTCTGGAGGTCTAGAGGTTCCCCCCCGCCCCGGGAGCGGGAGTCCTGCCGTGCTCTAATTGCTGTTGTCGACGTCGCGGTACGCGTTTGTAATTAAAACACTCAAACCCGACAAGTCAAGTCTGCCCGGGCTTTAGGCTTTAACGGGGGACGTCACTTTAACAAGTCCACACAAAAAACTAATTAACGGCACGCCGGTGATAATTCTAGGCTGCTCTGACGTCTGCTCACCGCCAGCCCCCCTCTCCCACACCACTTGACAGTTTATAGCGTTTAGGATAAACAGTGGGCTTTTTACACATGCTCTCCTGTGTTAAGCTAATGTCTGCTGGAATGATTAACAGATGGCCTTACAAGTGTAATAAAATCACCCCAATGCATCTCTGCCCTATCTTTACACTCAAGACATTGCGATTGTGCGCGCGCGCGCGCGCGCGCGCGCGCGCGTGCGTGCGTGTGTGTGTGTGTGTGTGTGTGTGTGTGCGTGTGTGTCCGCACAAGTGCGTGCCTGCTTGTGCATGCGTGTATGTGCCTGTGTGCACACGCACAAAAGCGTCTCTGCTCAACAGATCGCTTAGTAGATACCAAAGGCATTCCCACATCCCACATCTCCCACGGAGATGAGTCTTCCACGGTGGGAAGTGGGAATGTCACGCCTATTTGGAGGGGGAGGAGGGCTGGGGATAGTCTTTCCATATAGGGCGTGCGAGGCTAGACAGGCCTGGGCATTCCTGACACTGTGTAGAGACAGAGAGGACTTGAGGAGAGAGACAGAGAGGACTTGAGGAGAGAGACAGAGAGGACTTGAGGGGAGAGAGAGAGAAACAGAGAGAGAGACAGAGACAGAGAGACAGAGAGACAGAGAGACAGAGAGAGAGAGAGAGAGAGGGACAGGCATGTGTTCGGTGTCCACTGTAACTGAAAACCGGGCTCCATGCATGAGGGGGACATCAAGACCAGCGCCCTTTAGATTCGTCTGACCTAGCGTGGATGGCTAGAGGTGCGTTCCGACACCCAGCTCTTCTTCCAAGACATGGGCTGTGTCCAACATCGCGCCAATCGCTCATGTAAATATGCAGGACAACATGGCTGCCACGAAAGAGGAGCGTGTGAGCAGGGTGACCCCCAGCTGCGATACTGGCCACTACTTTACTACGAAACATTAAGGCCAGCATTGTGGAGGCGGCTGCAGCTCCAAATGGGCGCCTATGCAAGCAAGTATTAGGAATTATCAGCATAGTAAGACAGTAGGAAGAAAAGGGTGTGATTTTGAGCGATTCTTGGATGGTACAGCTGATAGACAAGCCAATATTAATTAACTAAATCGTGAATGGCTGATTTATTCAGCTGCAGTTTAAGCCCCGCGTTGGTAAATGGTTAGAGACAGCCAGTGATTATTAACGGCATAATCTGATAAGAGTAACGTTTCGGCATTTACAGGTAAACTAGCAGGAAGCAATCGCATTCGTTAATAATTTGGTGTGTGTGTGCTTGCATGCATGCATGAGCGTGTGTCTGCACAAGGCCGAAGCACTGAAGGATGCCAGGTTGTGTTTGGTTAGCTCAACTGATTTCCAGCGTTGCCCTGAAAACAAACAAGACAGGAGGCAGCCATTCACCGGCAGACCCTTTGCAGAGAGGTCCTTATCAGGGCCGCAGGAAGGAAAGAATCGAGAATAAACATAGATAGAGAGGGAAGACCGAGGGAAAGGGTGGCAAGTTCAGTATGTGGGTGGCAATCGTGTAAATGTTAAGTCACACTGCTGATGATGGTGATGTAACACACACACCTGTGTGTGTGTGTGTGTGTGTGTGTGTGTGTGTGTGTGTGTGTGTGTGTGTGTGTGTGTGTGTGTGTGTGTGTGTGTGTGTGTGTGTGTGTGTGTGTGTGTGTGTGTGTGTGTGTGTGTGTCCGTGTGTGTGTCCGTGTGTGTGTCCGTGTGTGTGTCCGTGTGTGTGTCCGTGTGTGTGTGTCCGTGTGTGTGTGTCCGTGTGTGTGTGTCCGTGTGTGTCCGTGTGTGTGTGTCCGTGTCCACTTTTACCGATACTAAGGCTTGGGGTTATCAATAAGATCTTTGAGTCTATAGACCAGAGGTTCTGCAAACAGGAAACATAGTGCCAAATGTCATCCGTCTTGGAACAGACGGCACAAGCGATGCAAGGGTAGGTGTGTCTTACCACCCAGGCATCATGCAGAACACACAATGCAAGCACACAGCACATTGATATGGTTATATCAATATATGCAACCTCAAGGTAAGGTAAGGTCTCTCTCTCAAGAGAGTTACCTGGTTAGGTTAAGGAAAGGGTACTTAAGGAGTGTCTGTGTGCACAGACATGCATGGTTTCCTGTGCATCTGGGAAGGTCAGTGAGTTTTATGTCTGTGTGTGTATGAACATATGTACATAAGAGGTGTGGGTTTGCACACATTAAACGGTGTGTGTGTGTGTGTGTGTGTGCGTGTGTGTGACAGGGGACTGGGAGGTTAAGTCCAGGTCCGGCGGCACGCCTAGCTCGTGCTGCACCAGCGGCACACCACTGTCACCACTTAGCTTAATAGGAGGACTGCTGAGGACGCTTCAAACACGCGGCTGCAGCCCTGTTATTAAGCCCAACCGCCAACGGATGGCTAATAATTAGCGTGACGCGCCAGGGAAAGGCCTTTTCTGGCAGCTAATAGCACACCATTAAATGGGCATGTAAACACAAGGGCGTCCACTTCCACTCCTATCATATGTCAATGTTTGATGTCCTTGTTTTTTTTGTTTTTTTTTTAAACGGCGTAACCAAGGTATTGGAAGTAATGCCTTGTTCAAAACGCCGGCACAACCGAGACGCCCACGGGTAGATCGTTGGTGGCTGAAGTCATTCAGCGCTGAGATACAGACGAACTTCATATAAAGTCCCATCCATGGGAACGGCACCGAAACCAAACATGCTCCAATGGCTCCACTGGAGCGGTTGAGGGTTGGAAAGTGGGCCCCTGACTGCATGTGGTCAGCCATGCATGGGTCGGTGACAGCGTTTATAAAAACTCAGGGAAAGTTTGTTTTGTTGTTGTTGTAGTTAGGCGAGTGCCTGCAAGTATCGGTGGTCTAGATGGGTCTGGGCTTGCCTATGCTGGCACAGGACAGATCTGGCTAATAGTCAACGTTCAGGGGAGTGGGTGGAGATGGGGTCAATGCTGTGTGTGTGTGTGTGTGTGTGTGTGTGTGTGTGTGTGTGTGTGTGTGTGTGTGTGTGTGTGTGTGTGTGTGTGTGTCACAGCTGAAAGTAGAAGCCTCTCTCCCAGGGTCTGGTTACCAGCGGGGGTCCAAACAGAAACAAGAATCAGAGTCTGCAAGTGACTCATTCAGCCGACACACACACACACACACACACACACACACACACACACACACACACACACACCCAACCCTTCCCAACCCTTCCCAGAGTACCTGTCCGACAAAGACCAGCCATCATGGACTCCAGCTATGCGGTCTGACAGCGTCTGCTTGAGTGACTACACCCTACATACCTGCTTAGCATCAGCCCTTTAAAGCACATGAGCTTGACTCCAGCGAGACCCTGTAATCCACCCATATGGGCCTGTTAATGCATGGAAAACAACCAGCGCCTGGGAGAAGAAATACGACAAGACAGACCATTTAAACCCTGAAAAACAGGAGAGATACGGTCTAGCAGGCCAGGACGGGTCCGGCGGTCAACGCGTTTGTGTTTTGTGAGACAGTGGAAAGCACTGGTGCTGTGCTGAGAGGCAGCACTTGACTGTAATAAAACTGGTGCTTTCATTTAGGGCTGGGCAGTCCTGGTCGGTTCGTCTGTTGATATGCACTTGTTTGACCAAATTCTAATCGGTCGGACAAGCGCTGATACTTTTAATTTCAGGGGTGGGAGGGACAGATGCAGACCAATCTGTTTTATTTTTGAGTGATAGGCTATAGTGTTATGAATAACATTAATTATTATAAAGAAATTATATTGAAGGCTCTGTAGATCCTGCTTTAATAATAATACGCTTTGATAGACTATGCGATTTATAGGACAGGAGGTCAGAACTTTGAAATGGCCCAATTAAAGGAAGACAGTTAGTTGTGACTTACTGAACTACTGAAGAAGTCGATCTGACAGCATTTTATTAAAAAGGACGACAAAAAAGTATGTAAAGTGTAAAGTAAGGCAAAGTATGCAGGCATATCATCTAATGGAGTGGATGTGAAACCGACTGACGTCCTCCAAACAGCACCTACACTAGCAGGTAGAGTAGAATGCACTGTGGCCGATTATGAAAATCAAGAGATAACACGCAGATTTCTGTTTGCTTAGTCGAACTTCAGTCTACCAGGAGCCCTAATTTTATTTTTCCCCACCATAATTAAAATGGCTCCAGTTCAGTTTGGCATGAATGAAAATTAAATAGGAATAGAGAAAAAAACGAAACCTTAATGAGGCAATTATGCCTTTACACACTAATTGAGACGTGACCAAAAGGGGATAACACTTTTTTTCTCTGCTTATTGTTTTAGTGTGGCGAGTCAGAGAGAAGCAGCGATAGACCGAGAGAATGAAATAGAGAAACGATAGAAAGAGAGAGAGAAAAAGGTTAATCAGTAAAACATACATTAAGGGTGAGAAAATAAACAATCTATTAATAAAAAAACGCTAGGAAAATAAAAATAGATGGTCAGAAGAGGCAAAAAGACAGATAGACGCAGAGAGAGGTGGTGGAGCAGAGGGGGAGGGAGAGACCGAGAGAGGAGAGGGGGGGGGGGGGGATTGAGAGACGGATAGAGAGACGGACAGAAATAGCGTCCGAGCGAGTCAGGGCTCGTCTTGCAGGCGTGTGGGCACAGTGCAAATTGTGGCGTGTTTAATCAGCAGAGTTGTGTTAACAAGGAGCCGGCAGGCGGCTGGCCCTGACGGGCAGTGGGCGGATGCACGGCTATAGTGTTCAAACACACACTTCTGTGGCAGTTAAAGCCTCAGAACATCTTTATTATACAACCGCGTGCAAACACCTCCCTGTTACTGTGGCAGTTAAAGATTCGACTCATTTTGCATCTAAATGGATCAATCTAGGTAAATATACAGATAACGTACGTAAGCTTTTGGATGTATAGATAACAGACCAATATAGAACATCTGAAATACAGCACAACACGCATGTACAAATGGGAGTTTCAAATAAGGCTTGGCGCGTTTTAGATCACGTGTTTGGCCTTGAGATGTGTCTGATGGATTTTCAACAGAGCCCAATCTACTGGGACAGCCAGAGAGACAAGAAGAAGACCTGTGGATTCACTGAACATGCATTATTTAGAGACTACTGCCACCTGCTGGTAGCACCAGAGGTTCCTATAGGTTGGAGCACTGATTAAAGGAGAGTGTGCGTGATTCTGAGTCTGTTTGTGTATGAGAGTGAGTGAGTGAGCGAGTGAGTGATGAGTGAGTGAGTGACTCACTGAGGTCCTCGGCCAGTTGGACACGTCGCCCGATGATGAGGTGCTTCTTCTTCTCGGAGTCCTCTCCAAAGTCCTCCAAGACTTCCTTTACGTTTTTCTCCAGACGTCGTACTGGATAAAAAGGAGGGGAGGGACAGGGTTAAAGAATGACAACACACAACAAAAAAAAAAATGAGAACAAAACAATGCAGAACGAGGCAATGCTAATCCCCACCCACAATATTGTTTTCCTGTTGGCTATGAATAATTAATCCCTTTTTTTTTGTGTTCCCACACACAAACTATAGTCCGTATATCTCCATAGACGCAAAACCAGTAGATACTCATTTTCAGCTATTCAATTAACAGGACCCCTGGTGAAAATAAACAAAACAAAAAATGCCTCCAAGTGTTTTTCTACCTTTTAAGGGAGGAAAAATAACAGAGGACCATAAACAGGGTTTCCACACGCGTCTGGGACTACAAGGTGTTCAGGTTTATTACCTCCTAGCACCGCGCACACACGCACGCGGGGCGCTCAATCCGCTAATAGGCAAAGCGTTGAGCAGCGACGGTGGAAATAATTAGGCTTCTGTGTGGGGGAGGGTTTGCTTGGGGAGGACACCAGTCAGAAACCTGACTGTAATTGGCCCCTTGATTGGCTGCAAGCGCTCTAATGGATGGAGTGTGTCAGGGGCGGAGGGGGAGTGACTGTGGGTTGAGAGCAGTGGCAGGGAACACGCGCAGGGTTCCCTGTGCCCTGGGGATTCTATTAAAAACGTTCCCTGTGGACCAAAGTATTGTACGCGGCGCTCCTGATGGTAGTGGTGAAGAAATTACCCTCTGGGTCAGTGATCACTGAATTAAACATTGCCGTCTCTTTGGTTTTTACACAATTTGAAAAGTTTAGGTACAATGTTAAAAAAAAAAAAAAATTATAGGTGTAGTTAGGATCCCCATGTATGTTGGGTTGCATGTCTCTCTGCCGGACTCGTTCTGCACTTTCTACTGAAGACACTTTCATAACGATAAGTAAGGAAGAAAAATAACACGCTTTGAATTGGTTTGTGTTTTACCATGGGTTTTAATGGGTTTTACAATTTCTAATTTTTCTGTACAATTTCGTCAGCTTACCCTCATTGTTGGTGAGCTGCTGTCTCAGCGTGTTGGCCGTGATCATCAGCATCCTCTGGATCCGCCAGAACAACACCACGTCGTTGCACTCCAACTGTAGGCGGAGGCGTGTGTGCGTGTGCGTGTGCGTGTGCGTGCGTGTGCGTGAAGGAGAAACAAAGGAACACAAAAGGTTAGCGGTCCTCGGTTCATTCAGAGTTGTTTAGCGTTATGAGCGGCCCCCCTGATGCACCCCCGTCCCCCACCTCGGCGTCCACAAAGTGCCTCTGGTAGTAGTAGAAGCCCTTCTTGCACAGGTTACAGTGGATCAGCGCCTTCTGCAGGAAGTGCCGGCGGTACATCTGGTGCCACGTGTCCTTGATCTGAGGAACGCAGGAAGACGATTGGTCGCTTGGTGTCCACGCTATATCGAAGCGGTGCGGGATAATCTATTGGTCAGGAGGTTTTTAAACCTGATGCCTGCAGTCTAAAGGAAGGCAAAATTGACCACGATTCCAAAGCATTCCAAATTTAATTTAAAAATGCCTATAATAATAACAAAGTGTCCAAAACGACAAAATGATAAACATTTGGTAATGTGTCGTATGATACAAGGAGGTCATTTGAGGTCTTTGAGGTTGTTCCATGTTCAGACTACCGTCAGAAGAAGCCCTGTCCCAGCAGATTATTGTAGCCCCCGTATGGCCAGCTTGTCATGTACATATGCCATGTGGCGTCCTATCCTGAGTGTGTCAGTAGGCCTCCGGTTTGCGGGTCCCGTGGTCTGGGGTCTCACCAGCACGGGGTCCACCTGCACCCCCCGGCCCTCCAGGTTCTTGCGGACCGTGGTGACCTCGTCGTTGGCCAGGTAGGCCGTGTGCTCCTCGTTGAGCTTCAGCAGGCGCTCCAGCTCGTTCTTGGTCTCGTTGCGGATGTGCTGCATCGAGGGAAACGGGATACAGACGCCAGGTCATTAAAATATATTTATATAATTTTTTTTAACATCCACTCGAATAACTACCGATTATCTGCAGCTTGAAATGATGTCTTCAAGCCAGCCCTGGTAGCTTCATTGAGAGACTAAGCAAGATTATATCCAACACGCAAAGTTCCCTCCCCTGAGGAAGCTAGAGTTGGGGTCAAGTTAGAGTCAATAGTTTCGTCCATCGTTATTCAATAATGCTATACAGCTGTAGTATCTTGGGGGCTACGGCACAGTATAGAAGTGACCTCTGACCTGATCGGCCGTCCGACTGGACCAGTTCATCCACCTCTGCTTCCAGTCAGGCCCCACCATGTCCTGAATCACCGACTCGGCTTGAAGAGGAAAAATAGATAAAAGGAATGAGATAGAAAGTGAAACAACTGAATGTCTGTCCCGCTCTAAACATTTTGCACTATAAAGGGTTGCTAGTTCGATCCCCAGCTCCTCCTAGCTGAGTGTTGATGTGTCCCAGAGCAAGACCCTTAACCCTAACTGCTCCTGACGAGCTGGCTGTCGCCTTGCATGGTTGACTCTGCCGTCGGTGTGTCAATGTGTGTATTAACCGATGTAAGTCGCTTTGGATAAAAGCGTCTGCTTAACGCCCTAATTGTAATTGTATATGTCTTGAGAAGGAAGGCTTCTTCCTTTTTCCGCTAGGTTTAGAGATTCGAAGAGTCTAACCCTTTGCCTTAGCGAGGACTCGACTTACAGGGGCCGCAACAAATAACAACTAAAGCCCAAATCACGTAATCAAAACATTGACGCATCGCAATTTTCCGCAGGGGAACACGGAAAGTCGTTGCTGATTGGCCAATCGACAAGCATCCGTTCAAATCAAAACACTGCGCTTTTCAGTGGTCACATTTGAATGACTTTTGAAACATCGTTCACAAACATCACATGGATAGCTTTTTCAACATATCTTCAAAGGAGTGGACTTTGTTTGGTGTTTCTGAAGAGACCTGTGTGAGTCATTCACAATCAGGTAGAACAACCACAGACGTGTGAATTCATCTTCAGCTAGACGTGAACATGAGCCCCAGAAACGTTTTCAACCTCTCCCAATCCCTTTTGAACATGAACTGTATTATTTGAGTTAGGTACTTTTTGCATAGGATCCTGATGATCCAATGTGTTTTGCATTTTATTTTATTTCTTGCATTTTATTGCTCATTATTTTGTTAAAATTATTATTAACATGTTCAATCAAATAAAAATAAAACCACGATAACCGTCAATGGCCTGCTGATTAGCGTTAACACTACAAAGATCATTGCCACTCCAGTTCCCCTGTATGGTGACAAGCTTCTGTGGGAGGTAAAGACTCAGGAAGCCTGGGTGGGTAAGGTACGGAGTGTAAAGGGTACATACTGTCTTTGAGGCGGGACTGCAGAGTCTCATCCATGAACTGGATGGCTGCGTCCCACTGGGGCTTGTCTGTAATGGAGCGGTCCTCCAGGGCGTTGTGTTGGATCACCCTCTAACACACACACACACACACACACACACACACACACACACACACACACACACACACACACACACACACACACACACACACACACACACACACACACACACACACACACACACACACCATTATTATTAACAACTTTGGCTTTGTCATATTGAAAGTGTAACACTTATGCTTTCATGGTAGCTTTGGGACACATTGAGTGGGATATTCAGTGACCAATCCAACCATAAACCCAAACAACTCTTTGCAAGGTTGGACTCAAGTTTCACAGATTGAATTGAATCCTTGATAGAATTGTAACTCCCTTGAGTCGAGAAATAACGTAATGCGGCGAATCTTGTCATATTTCTTTTTTAAACATTTAGTGCACAAATATAAAATGACAGCCGCTTCAGGAAGAGCCTGAGTGAGAGATGATGTCCAGGGTGGGGGGGGTGGATCTCCGGGGTGGGGTTCTCACCAGGCTGTCCATGGCCCTCTCGTTCCACTTGTGCCTCTTGATGCTCTCGTCCTTCACCGCCTCCTTCAGCTTGTCGAAGATGTCGTCCTGGTCCTTGCCTTTGTACTCGGCCATGAAGCGGGCAAACTCCTCCTGCAGGGTCTCCCACGCCACCTGGGGGTCACAGAGGAGAATGCATTGAGGAGGGCCGCGGGCACCGAGGATCGAGTCGGGGTGTTTCCTTATGTCCACTCCTCGCTTAACAATAGTAAGGCTGCGTGAAATAATTACTATAAGAAGTCAACTTACATTATTTTTCTAAAATCGTTAGCCTCATAGCATAATTGCCTCAGTCATATTTCGGCCAAATGATGATATCTAACCATACTCTACTCTCATGATGCTGCAGTGCTGACTCACTGCGCCTCATTGGCTACATCCTAAGCCAATCAGAGAGCTTTTTACATTAAATAATCACTATCTGCTTATTCACTATCAACCAAACTGAAACAGAATTCAACAATTCAGAAATCTTTTTTTAATGATATCATTATTTGTAACGTTACCTCCAGTGCTTTGTGGGGCAGCTGCTTGTCGGTCCACTGTTTGAGCTTGATGTCCACCGTGGTGTTGAAGGTGCCCGAGTTCATGGTCTGGGCTGCAGGCAGGTAGATGTTCTCGATCACATGGGTGGACACGCGCTCCCACAGCTTCTTCTGCAGTATGGCCTCCCTGAGGGGAAGCAGGGGGAAGGAGGGTTAAAGGTCATGTAGAATAAATAACACTGTTGGATAAGGTGCACTTTTAAAATGTTGTTGTACTGTTATGGACCTGGCACTGCTGATTTAGGACTTTACCAGCTCAAAACAATTAGGATAATTCCAGGTGATTCAAGGTTAGTAACTGATTCACCAACATGCATTTTTTGGTTTGTCTTTAATCCCTTCCATTGAATATTCCCTCAAGTCTGCTACCTTTTGAGCAATAATATATTTTTAAACCTAGCTCCTAGCTGGACAGACGCACAGGCCAGTGAATTGGTCATAGCTGGACTGCAGCTCCAGCTATGAAGCACAGAGTAATCCACAGGGGCAGGGGAACAATGAGCAGAGGGGGCCTGGGTCAGCATCACTCCCCATTATCGAGCCGTGCCACCGCCAGCGCGCTACTATCCCGTCGGAGGGTAAAATACCAATACAGCGGGGAGCACCCCCCGCCTCCTCCCAGCAAACAGCTCCCACCTCTCCCTCTCGTACACTACGGGGCGATGAGACAAAACCGTTCAGGAACGAACAGTCCTCCGGGATTCGGAGCAGTGGGAAGCGCTCCCACCCATTTCCGTCTAATTTATCAGAAACACACTGTGCTCATATTTCATGCGGCGGGCTCCTTTTGCTTGAGACGGTGCCGCTTGCTGTCGATTGTGCCCCCCCCCCCCCCCCCCACACCCCTACCGTCTCCGACAGAGTTAGCGGGCTGTAGTTACAGCGCCCCTTCACAGGTCGTTCATCACAGCATCGACCCAGCGGCGACACACACACACACACACACACACACACACACACACACACACACACACACACACACACACACACACACACACACACACACACACACACACACACACACACACACACGCACGCACGCACTTGGGACGGGACGTAACACCGTGCATACATCTCATTAAGAGAGCTTTTCCCCGATGTGGGGGAGGGGGGAGATGGTGCGGAGGGGGTTCTCATAACATACATATTATGGGATGGTTGGCGTTAGGGAACAGACGGTTCTCTAATTGGCCTCAGGTACCGGGTTTTTCAGAGTTTTGCAGATTGAAGCGAGTGTCACAGATTCAGGAGAACGTGCACTCATGCTGCACACATAACTCGACTCACCAATGTTTTGGAGTCACTTGACTCAGACTGATCACTTCATCCAGTATTTCGTTCTTGGCTTTTTCATAGAGCTCGTTCTGCAGAGAGACACATCCAAGTTACACAGCAGGTACACACACACACAAACAAACAAAGTCGCACAGACACATACACATCTAGCTGACCTCTCCAACCCAAATTATCTTATTTCATCAAAGTCTTAAAATGTTTTGGCAATCGTCATGAATTGTTAACTTTCATGTTTATTCAAGTCCATTCAAGTGGGACTTTGTGATCTTCTCACCCGATCTAGCTCTCGCAGACGGGGATAGTTGTTCTTCCACTCTGTCTCCAGGTTGAAACGAGACGCTGCGGACAGAGAAAAACAGGGACAATCACATCCAACACGATGGATGACCTCTGGAAAAGCCAGCAAGCGCACCTTGTGTGTGTTTTCATAGTCTGATCTCTAAACTGCATAGATACAGACAATGTTCACTCTGACAATGAAAAGCCATTTCCCAAGATTTTCTTCAAGTGAAAAACAAACCCTTGCAGTACATCGTCCACCAATTAAATATGCAGTCGGTAGCCAAATCTAATAACAACTGCAAATTGACAATTTCCTTATTCTGATCCACATGATCATCCATGACATGTAGCAACCTACCAGCGTAATCAGAAAGGCATAAAGCTCGCGTTCATCTTGCCTCTTGCGAGCACATGAATTAAAGGTGGACGAGGTTATTGAGCGTAGTTACTTGCCAAAGAATACGTTTCATAAGCATAAAATAAAAAATTGCTCGAGCCGTTTATCCTCTCTACTGTGTCATAAGATCCTCTAAGACCGTACAGTCAGGCCAACGTCAGGTAGGAATTTATACACCGCAGCTTGACCTGCTGTTCGTTGAAGGTGGTTTGTCTCCCGCGATCTCTTCACCCCGTCTGGATGAACTCATCTTTACAGCCCTTTTGCTTCGGTTTACTCTTTCCCGTTATAACGCTCTGCCCTATCAAACGCTGATACTTCCCGGCCATTGTACCCGTGGCCTCCCAGGGATAGGGACAGGCTGGGCTCTGCCTCAACCCCCGGGGTGATATACAGGCAGCTCTCAGCGCTTTAATGGCGCCCATCCTTTTCAATAAAAAGCGGGGACCTTTGCACAGACGACGGTCTTAACTGGCCCCTTAGCAGCAGTACGAATGGCGCCGCTCACCACACATAGACACCCTTAATCACCAGCCACACAAAACACACCCCGGGAGACGGTGTGCACACACTGTCCCCCTCTCGCTCACACACACACAGACGGTGTGCACACACTGTCCCACACACACACGCACACACACGCAGTGTGCACTGCACACACTGTCGCCCTCTCGCTCACACACACACGCACGCACGCACACACACACAAAACACACCCAGGGAGACGGTGTGCACACACTGTCTCCCTCTCGCACGCACACACACACACAAAACACACCCAAGGAGACGGTGTGCACACACACACACACACACACACACACACACACACACACACACACACACACACACACACACACACACACACACACACACACACACACACACACACACACACACACACACACACACACACACACACACACACTGGGGAGTGGGCTAATTGCCGGGGGCGGCGGTGACGCCAGGCGGCGCGGCTCCGGAGTGCCGGCGTGTTTCTGACGGCCGGCGGATCAATGCGCCACACAATGCGCCGATGAGACCCGCCGCCACAGAGCCATAAATCTCCCCCCGCCGTTAGGGGCGGCTGCTAGGGGCCGGCTGGTTGTCAGGGCTAATGGGCGGAGGGGGGGGGGGGGGGGCGGGCTGGGCGTGTGGCAGGCTGCTGGGGCTGACCGAGCCGGGAGGGGGGGCCAGGGAGACGGAGAGTGGCTGTGTGTCGGGGCTGGGGACGTCCAGACGCGGAGGACGAAGACCCAGAGGGGTTATTAGGGGGTTTTAAGGTGTTTGAGTGGCGCAAGCTGAGGGTAAGGGTTTGATAAGGGTAAAGGATTGGACGCACAGCGCTATCTGTGGTGGATGATCATTGGTGGACCTGTATTTTGAACGTGCAATTATTGCTTTAAATTGCTATTATATTAACTAATAACTAATTAACCAATCAGGTTGTGATCTAACGTCAAAGATTCGTTTTGCAGGGAAAAAGTGACGACTAAGTGCTGACAATGGCAAAGGGGTATTTTCTTTCATACATTTTTACCTTGCGCAACAGTTATCTATTCAAATAACTAATATTAGTTTGTGACTTGTTATTGTCTCAACCCACGGAGCTTGCACTCCAACCAACTGATCAGGCTGCAGTTCCCTTACCGTCCAAAGGGACCAGCAATGAGAAGGATTTCAGATTCTTACACAAAGTCCATAATATAAGCAAAGACCTTTAAGGAATATTGGACTGCTTTGGCTCCGGTGCAGACTCTTACCTTTAAAAGCATCGGCCTGCTGCTCCACAGACTCCCTCACCATCTTCCAGAAGCAGTCGGACACGGCCAGGCTCAGGTTCTTAGTGGTCACCTGGTGGGCCTTCAGCATACCGTCACTGCAGAGAGAGAAGAACCACGTCGCTTATCATCACAACACAACACACACGCAAACATCCCACTCACAAAATGGGAGGACCGAAGTTGCATCAAGCAACAACTCCTTGTTTACGCTTTAATCTAGGGCTGGCTGCTCGATTATGGAAAAAAATCATAGTCACGATTATTTTGGTCAATATTGAAATCACGATTATTCAAACGATTATTTTTTGAGTTTGAAAAGATGATGATTGATTATGATTATTCAGTACATCTCTCTCAATAACACTTTGCAACTGAGAACTTTGAAATTTCGCCTTAAAAAATACACGAAATGTTCCAAAAGAAAATGTTCTAATCTAAAATAATGTATAGATATGTATCCAGCTCTTCTGCACTTTCTATAAAACATTAAAAAAATGAAAACGATTATGTTAATTTTGAGATATTTTGACGCTAAAATCAAAATCGAATTCGATTAATCGCCCAGCCCTACTTTTCCAGAGCGATTGGTAAGATTGAGGCAGAGAATTGTATAGAGTGCAGAGTCGATTTAGGAAGGTTTTTTGTGGTGCCTTGTAAACGGGTAATCAGTTAAACAACCTACCGAAGTAGTCGTGAATTCTGGAAAAAGTCCTCTTCGTAGTCCTTGATGGAATCTATGCTTTCGCTAGTGCTCCCTTGAACAGAAGAGATACACAGAGATATATGACTCAAATGTTCAATTCCACAAGTATGGGAGAGAGCAGCGGATTAGCATGAATGGCACTGCTTACCTTTCCCTGTCACAACTGCAAAGTATCCCAGAGCCTTCATGGGGAACAGCTTGCCTTCAACAATCTGTTGGATCTGAAATCCAAAACAAATAAAGAATCAAGAGACTGAAGATCGCTTGTGTATCTCTGTTCCACCAAGCCTGTGAACCAAGTTCAAATATAAGACATTGGCGCTCCCTGGTGGAGCTAACATGCACTGCTGATTGCTCTAGAATTCGTCAATTTAAAGGAAAATGATTGTGTAATCATGTTACTGCAGAGCACATTCATGTCACAGATTATATTTGGCACCCAGAGGAATATTTCATAAATTTCACCAATAATTAATTGAATTCAAGGTGGAAATATCAGAGTGACTGAAATATCTGTTGGTCTTATGGTAATTATGAACTTGTTTCAAGGTATAAACAAAATCAGAGATATTTTGTGTACATAAATGTCATACATATCAACCCAGAACGAGACTTTTCATGTTCCAATACAAATCGAAGACCTAAAACGAAGTATGAGAAAGGCTCCGTAACGTCACACCTATTTAATTCCATGTGATCTACCTTTCGGTCGGTCTGGTTCACACACAGAACACCAAGTTCTAAGGAACTTCACCCCAACCCTCACTACACCTCGACACAGCATCGGGGGCCCATCTCAGGCTGTTGTCCTTGCGGTCTGGGGGTTGATGCCGGGGGGAGGGGGGTCTTACCCTGCTGGGGCTCGCCAGGTTCTTCTCAGCCAGGTCCACTTTGGTCAGGACAAATATGGTCCTCTTGCCATGGGGGTCCATCTGGCTGACCAGGTCTGTGACGATGCTGCGCTCGGCGTCCACACTGCCATCTGGCGAGAGAGAGAGAGTGAGAGAGAGGTCAGCAAAGAAGAGGATTGCAGCAATGATGAAAGCGAGAAAAGAGGTGAGGTATAAGATGAATGGAAGTTAATATCAAAAAGAAAATGATGGCATTGATTTTCATCATAATACCAAACGGTTAATATACTACAGTGCAGAAATAAAGCGATAATTTAACTTATAGTATTATCATTATTTTAACCCAGGAAATGTATATTTTTAATTGTATCATATTCCAAAAACGAATTACACCAGAACGCTAAAATGATTTATTCAGCTTGGTTTTGGTTTGAACGAAACATGCCGTTTTGCCACCTCCTCAGATGACCTGCTTAGTGTTCAGCCTGGGCGCTCACCTTGAATACACAGGATGATGGCGTTGGGGTTCTGCATGTAGGCCTTGCTGATGCTGAAGATGGTCTCCTTGGTGTCCGGAGCCATGCCTGAGGTCACCGTCTGAAGGGATATAGAAACAACACACCGATTGTCTGTGTCTGCGTCTGCGGATGACCAAAGACGTGATGGGCTGTGCTTGCAGTACTGTGTGTGCGCGTACGTGCGTGCGCCTGGGCACTCACACTGATGACTCCTGGCAGGTCCACCAACACCATCCTCTGTATTCCCGGGCCTTTCACGCTCAGGGATATTGTCTGCCAAACAGACACACGGAAGGGGAGCGATAACCATTGACGTCAGCTCTTTTTTGTTAAGCTGCTTGCGCATAAAAAAAGACAAGAACCAAATGACCCCAACACCGGGGGTTGCTGTTGTGTTTAGTTCAAATTTGAGTTCACTATTGGGACTTTGACCAGTTTACCGCAGACCATATAAACACAACATGAAAGAAGCAAATAAGCTACAACATAAAGCACGCCGTTACAATATCAGCAGGAGAAGTCATTGCGTCGTACGTATCCCTTTATGGTCCGGCAATCAACTCTAAATCTGCCGTTAAACTACCAGGTGGCCAATCCCTCCCTCAGGTTGGACACGAGAAAGCCGCTCTGATGCAACGCTCTGCTGCTCACCTCTGGACTGACGGTCTGGCCTTCCTTCACGCTCTTCCTCATCCTCAGCTCAATCTCGTGCCTCAACGCGGCCAGCTGGGAACAACAGGGGAAGAGAGGGTACGCAGGTGAGCGAGAAGACGTGCACGTGAACCTGAACGACGGCGGTGGGAGGGGGAGTGCTGCAGGGAGGGGACGGCGGACAGGCCGGTCGTCTTACGTCTTCCTCCTTGCCGAGGTCGAACTCCCGGCCGCTGTCCTTGAACATGGCCACGTGGTGGGGGCCCTCGCTCAGAGTCACCTGGGAGAGGGGGCACGAGGTTTAGCGCGGTGATACAATTACTTTGATTCACGTCCAAAATTGTGAAATGATCAATTAAAAAAAGAGAATCTAAAGAATTATTTTTTTATTTCGTGACATAGTTCAAAAGATAGGAGCACATTGGAAATTACTCCATTGTGCACTTTAAATTTGACATTAAATTCAGATATATGCCATGAAGGAGCAGACAGAGGTCAAGACACTGAGTCTGCCCCTAGCCAATACAATATCCCGGCCTCCTGTGTGATACAAACGGGTCTTACCTTGACTGGGGACCGGGTCATCATCTCACCAGAGCCTCGGGGGAAGATCCTGGCCTGAGCGATCATCTCCAGCACGCTGGTTTTCCCCGCACTCTGGTCTCCGACCACCACCACCTGGGAAAGGTACGAGAGGAGGGCGGTGTTAGTGAGATGGAGGGCAGCATGGACAGAATCAAGCCCACTGTGATACAGGAAGACGGCACGGGTTTGGTCCAATGATTGGCTGCTTCGTACCCTGGGTAGGTGGTCCTGGGTGTTGTAGTTTGAGTCATAGTCTGACAGGATGTCCAAGACCTCAGAATACAGGTCGATCAGAGATTTCTGCAAGAGGCATCGGTGAAAAAAACTGGAGATTCAAATCATTTTCTTTAATAAATGTAAAAAGTTAGCTGCCTAAAATCCCACCAAATTCGAAGAACATTACAAACGGTAAGCATAGGCAATATTCTTAAACAGTTCAGTCAATTGTATTCTTGTCTTGGCTCCTATGAGTCCTATGAGGCCCACCTTGATCTTCCTCTGATGGATCCCCTTGTCGTCCTTCTGTAGCACCACCTTCCTCAGCTCCTTGTTCTCCTTCTCCAGCCTTTCCAGCATGCGTTGGTACTTCATCTGAGAACACGCAACACAGAGAGCACAGTGTGACCATGGAGAACATGAAAACATTAGGGTGCATCACGGGCAAACATGAGCGAAATGCTACAACAAAAAATGTAGTTTTTAGTTGGAGCCTCAACACGCCTGTGTATGATGCACATTAACGAAAAAATTAAAATGTACAGTACATCTTGTTATTTAATTTCTACTTTCATAATGGGAATTACAAGTTAGGCTTTGAATCAAAGTCATTAAATCAACAATGCAGTAAGAATAGAAAATTATAATTCCTGAACAAAGAAGTTTCTAAAAAAACTACTTGATGGATTGCAGGGTAGCTATATCATTTTAACATGACATTTACATTAATGGCATTTCAATGAGGCTAGAAGATAGTCTTATCAGCTGTAAGTGCATTACAGGGTCAAAGAGTGTGTTTCAAACATAGTGCATACCTGGGTACGAAGGAGCTCCTCTTGAAGCTGGTCTAGTTTCTCCTTGTCTGATGACTGAGGGAGGAGGAGGAGTCATAACAACACACAAACAAGCCAGAGTTAACTCCTAGTCTTACCCTTCGCACACGACCCCTTCCCTCGTCACGTTTGCGACCACCTCCGTGAAGACACATACAGGACATGCACATTTAATTACACAAGCCACTCAAATCAAGCAGTTCGACAAACGGAATGCCCTGTTGGTGAACAAAATAAATCGTGGAAAGGATCATAGTTCCAAGTCATCCAAATTGATTGGTTGTAATGATTGGTAGTATCCCGGATATAATGTGCTATTCCATCGTCTTCCATACCTGCCATACCGTACCATGAGCAACCGCTTATTAAGATGGACAAAGGCACCCCAAACCAAATGTGGCTTCACTGGCTTGGCAGGAAAACTTGATTTCCGTATAACATGCAGGTCAGGAAAATGTTTGAGTTTGCCAGATCATCGCTAACACTTACAATCAAACTACAATGCTGAACAGCTCAACACTGATTGCAGACAATTCCATCCACAAAAAAAAGGAGCTCATCTCTCAGTTGCCTGGTTACGCTTCTCCAAATCAGCAGAGCAAGGTTTGATTGTGGGCCGGGCCCAGTCCCAGCTCACCGTTCATTTTGAATGCACATATTGCTGCATGGTGCGGTATAGCATGTTGTAGCACGGGAGTGACAGAGTTACATTGTACACAGTTTGATTAGAGCAGAGAAGATGAGGGAGGACAGGATGAAGGTGCATGGTAATGGGTTAAGCAGATGGGATGAAGGTAGGGGATAGGGGAGTTCAACAAAAAAAGTACACTTAACACACACACGCACACAAACACAATCACAATGCTACATCTGCGCCTTAAATTATAAAATTTGTAATTCATGTCTCAATACAATAACTGTATTGAGAAGCCCTATGGAATAAAAATGGTATTGCAACTGGCCAAAATTATGGTGCAGATGCAATTGAATATGAATACCATTCACAATGACCTCCTCTGAGCTTTGACCTTCTGATGCTGCTCCAGCATATTGCCACGTCTCAGTGTCGGCCAATGAGCTTTCCAGGTTACGACCGCACTAGTGCTCACGAATGCCGTTCATGCCATGCATTTGGGTGTCACTTGAGTCCATGCAGTGTAATGCATATGCTTGGAGGGCCGGTTCCAAAAAGGGGGGGGGAAATCACAGGAGCGTACGGTCCCTTGTGGGATCCCCAGAAACCCGAGGTTGAACTTATATCACCATCAGGAGTGTTTTTAAAATCAACTTTATTTATACTTACTACTATATGTGCACCTCTTCAGCTTGTTACCAGCTGTTCCTCTGAAGAGGCTACTTTGGACAAAATCTTAGACCAAAGGAGTCTATGGTTGAGTGCGTTTGCATGGAAAGGCTTAGATTGGAGCAATGTGTGGGTTTTGATGGAATTAGCAGACTGGGCTATGTACCTGATGCAGAGCCAACTGTCTTAAATGAATGTTAACCAACATGACCAGTGTTCCAGTACTGTCATCAATGCCCAAAGAGCCAGTGATATCATCATTTAGGGATAAAACTAATATCCAAGCTGATCAGGACCAAACACAAACAAAGTGATTCATGAGTACTACTTACACTGAGAGGGTTAGGATCAGTACTTTTCCCAACACTAAATATCCTAACCCTTAGATCCGAGCTTATATAATGCAAACTGTTAACGGAAAATTACCTCAACCACTAGAAGAGATATCAGGGATCCAGAAGTGATCATTAAATCAACGCAATTAAAATAACCCATTTGCTCTCCCAAATCCAACACCGTGTCCTCCAGAATGAGCTCATTTGATTCTCGCCCGTAAGCTATAGAGGTATCACTGCACGGTCCCATTGCATCACCATTGGTGGTCTCCAATTGGTGGAGACGGGGAACCCCAGGGTGACTGGGGATTGGCCGGGACCTTCACCTTGTATCTGTGTGGAGGAGGAGGGGGGCTGGGCTTCGGTGGAGGAGGGGCGGGCTCTGTTGGTGGTGGTGGTGGTGGTGGTGGGGGACTCGCGCTATTGGCTGCCGCGGCGGCACGACGGACCTCCTCCTCATGCCTCTGAATCTGCTGCTGAATGAGAATGAGCTCCCCGAGCAGACCCTGCTGGGAGGGACGTCACAGTGAGAGACAGCAGCGGTAACCAACGGGGTTACCTCACCCTCCTCCCATACAGGGCGAGCCTGCCAATCGGTCCCGAGAAGGCGGGGCATAGGTCTTCCACGGGGGCCAATGCTTGACGGGATCGGTTAAGGGATCAACGCTGTCATAGAATCAAGTTCTTTCTTTCCGGAGGGAAACATGTTGCCACCATGATCACCGCTTGCTGATAAGAATCCGCCTCTCTCTCTCTCTCTCTCTCTCATCGAGAAGGAGAGACGGTCAGACATTGCAAAGTGTGAGGGCGGAGGAGGCGACTGATACCACAACCAGTGTCTCCCAGCCAGTGGCGCGCTGGATGCACTCTCTGTACTCGCCAGTACCCAAAGTGGTTCCCCTGCATGGATCCAGTCAAACAGCACTGCAGCTGGATTACTGGCCCCACTGCATGCAACGTTTTTGCATGCAGTGCAGCCCCAAATAATTAATAATATCTTATTTTAGATCATATATGTAATTGGTGCCCCCTACTGCACCCCTTCAATGGTTACATTATAATTATAGCAAAATATTGTTCTACCATAGAATAATTAAATACAAATGATACTGTAGGTTAGCCTGGAAATCCAGACCCACATCTAGAAAGCTGTAGGGTCTGGCAACGAGTGATGAAAACAGGCCAACTCGAGGGGCAGCACCAAGCATGCATTTGAAAATATCACTGCACGCAATGGGATAACACTACGACCAATGAGAAGAATAAAATGGGTGACGCATCCAGACCAGCGGAGCTAACCAATAGATAGACTCTCGCCGTATCCGGTCGGTGAAACTCCAACGCTTTTGGCCCGCCTATAACAGATACACCGATGTGATTGGTTAATGTTCTGGGCCAGGGGAATCGGGGAGTGAGTATCGTGCTCGTTCCCAGAGTGACTCGCTGAACAAATGTACTATATTCTAATTTTGCTCTCGCGAGAACTCTGGATTTCCAGGGTAATTGTAGGTGCCATTATTATTTCACAAATGGCTGTGACAATGAGATGGCTTCAACATGCAGACTGAAAACGGAATTTTGTGCAGACATCAGTTCCAGAAAAATGTGGCTTGTGCTTAAAGGCTGTCCGGTTATGTTCAATTGCTAGACCGTTTCTATGAGACCTTTTCGGTTGGAATGCATCTGCACCCTGAACCCTACTGGAATCAGTGATCAAACTAAAACCTCTCTGTGACCGTGTACATCAGCACCGTGCACGCGCACATCAGCAATGTGCACACACACACACACACACATCAGCCCTGCTGCCTGAAGAAGGGGGCAACACTAAGCCACAAATATCAAAAAATATATAATATTTTGAAAATAATGCAATAAACTTACTCCAAATAACTAACTCACCCTAACCATTGTGCAACTATACCAACCGACATTAGTCATACTTGAGTTCCAACTTATAAAATGCACTGATTTTGAGCAACAAGAGATGTTGTAAAAGTGTATGGTGGAGGCATTCAAATCAGTTTCAGCTCTTTACAACTAGGAGCCTAATTATATTTTTATGTATTTGGGCAAATGGGCCTGATGATTATGGTGGTGGTAGGTGGGAGAACTATGCTGATCAAACATGTATTAGCGAAGCAAGCGCTGGGGTAATCTAATGGGAGCAGAGAGCGGACAGCAGGGAATGATTAGTTTTAGTCCACTATTCCCCACTGTTTTATTCATTTGGAGAACTTGACACAACCAAAAACACTGAATGACAGTGTTGTCATTATGCGTTTTTTGTGACATTTGATTTAATTTAATTTTAAACATGTTGGGGCGCTTTGGACTAAAAGCAGTATAAGAGGAAAGCAGCATCTTCTTTACTTCATCTTCACAAAAACGTAAGTATTGTTTTGTCGTTGCTGTCTACCTAGCCCTCTAAACAGTTTCAAACAGCATTGGTAAAAAGAAAAACAGACAATTCCATTCAACAGTAGACAACAGCGGACCAGAATAGGTCCATTTAGAGAGGACAGGCAGGACGCAGAATGGTGCAAAAAGAGGACAAAAAAAGAAGGGATACAAATAGAATGGGCACATACAGTGTAGAGTTAGGCACCAGCTGTAGTTTCTCTACATTGTGTTCAGGTTGGGAGGAAAAGGGTAAATGAAAAGCAGAAGCATGTGAAAAAAATAAAAGAACAGCAACATAAAAAAAAAGTCAAAGCAACAGGAAATATGGATTTCTTAACTGTGTGTCTACGCAGTTTTATTGATTTTATAGTATTTAACTTATTTTCCCAATCTGTACTCTATCAATGCAGTACATATAGCGCTTTGAGTACGTGAAAAGCGCTATATAAATTGAATCTATTATTATTATTATTATATAGGATGTCTCAAACAGCTGCTCAGAATTAGAAACTAGATAATGGTAAGATACATATTAAGTAAATTGCTTTAATTCAACGTGTAATAAAGGATTGAAACAGTTACCAACGGCAACGCTGTGTTGTCTGCCTTCACTTCAAGGAGTGGAACAATGCACAATCAACTCAATGTAAGAATAATTTCAATAAATGTAATACGTACACTGCAGGAAAAAGCAACCGCCGTTGTTGTGAAGGACAATAACATCCCTGCCACTATCCGAGTTCAAGGGTCTGTTGCGTCTATGGTCTGACTTAAGATAAGCCTGATCCAGACGCAGTCAATTCTGATTCACTGCAGAATGCAGTAAGTGCAACACCCCATGTGGAGACGGAATGAGGCTGGGTACGAAGGGTGACAATGAGAGTGGGCGGTGTCGTCAGGTGGGGTGGAAGGTAGCTTGTGTAGAGGGCTGGGTAGTGGTGGTGGTCGGGACCAGGGAGAGGAGGGTGAGTGGAGGGCAGCTGGTGTAGAGGGGATGGTGGTGGTGTTGGCAGGGACCAGGGAGTGACAGGCTGGGGTGGAGGGTGGCTGGGGTGGAGGGACCAGGGCGTGGTGGGGCACGGGTGGAGGACTTACCTTCTTGTACTGCTTGTCACTGGCCTCCGTGGAGGCGGGGGCGGACGCGTCGGCGGCCTTCAGCGCAGGCTCGCCGGCCGTTTCTACCAGAGGAAAGAGAACCACAGAGAGACCGGTGGTTAACCTCACCACCCCTTCACTGGTCAACACTGTAGTCCACTGCAAGCGATGAACATCTATGACCAGCAGCAAGACTCAACATCTACGGGCAAACTGAGTACAAGCAGCAGATATATATCGATATGCGATTCAAATGTTATAAAAAGGAGGGCTGTCTTTATCAGGTTTTGCTGGTTTAAAACTTCTTGGCAATATAAGAGTTACATGGAATATAAGAATCAACAGCTGGGAGACTAACAAAGGGCCTTGACCCATAGAGTGTGGCAGGTGTTTGGGGGGGGCCGAGAAATGGGCACGCTTGGGGAACAAGGCGCGCCAAAAGCTGTGACCTCCAGAGGAACATACTCTGTGTTCTCCCGGCGGTGTCGCAACACACCAGCCTGGGAACACGTTATGGAAAAAGAGTCTTTCCTCACAGCTCTTTTTCCGGAGCGGGTGGTGTGTAAACGCTGGTCACCGCTACAACAAGATACACGCCTCCTTGCCTGTGTGTGAGTCATGGAATTAAACATGCGTGGACGGGTCTGTTTGCATTCTTCCTAGTAAAACACCCTATAGTATGAGCTATGACCTTTAAAAAAAATACTTTCAACTGGAGATTAAAATGAAGAAATGCAAGGTTATCCAAAGTACCCATTTTCCACACATTTGAATCAACTTCTCCATTAGAAAAGAGATGTTAGTGAAATTAGAGAAAAGCAGGTGACATGAGTTATGAAAATATGCAATTCATAGGAGGCCAAGGCACACATGCATGAGACATCTGACACCAAAGAAAGTGAAAAGAGGTAAGTGGAGATTTAGGACAAGTTCAAGATCAGTACACTGGATCTGTTGTTCTGATTAAGACATTAAGAATCTCTAGTTTGGGTGTGGGTGTGTGTGTGCATAGCCATGTTTCAGATGCATCACTGCTTCTTGTTGTACTGCAAGTGAAAAGCATTTTAGTTCTTATTTACAGGTAGAAATATGGCAGGGTTAGCCAAGCATTTTAAAACCCCCAAATGCTATCCAGAATACTGCTCAATGGTAGCTCTGTAACACAGGGAATGAAGCCCTTATCAACGCTCTAGACAGGTTTTTAAATAGTCCAAAACTATACTGCCCAAAAGTTTACACATTAAAAATGTATCTTTGAACCCTTGGTTGAAAGGAATAATGCAGCTAACATAGATTTCAATTTTATTTGTAAAAGTATAAAATTATAATGAACCAGAAACCACAAATGTATGAAAATGTGTAGAAGGGGAGGCCATGTATGGGACAGGTCCTCTCTGGAACAGTATACTACGCTCCTCACAGTGGGGTCAGTAGGTGCATCACAGTACACACACCCAGACAGGTACAGAGGAGAAGGGCTTCACAAGCGGGGGGGAAGCTGGTGGTAGCACTATAAACACATGACACTACCGAGGAGTAGCATGTAGGGGTTTACACACCTAACAACAGATGCAGACCAGAGGCTCCAGTCACTATACCTGTGAAAAATGCGGAGGAAGGGGAAGAAGGTAGGGGAGGAGAACAGAAAAAAAAAAAAAAAAAAAAACAGCACAAAATAAAAGTTATGTGAAATGGGACTAAAGCAGTGGGGGTGTTGCAGCACAGCCACTGCCTGGTGATGTGTGGTGGTACAAAAGAACGAGAAGAACATGGCAGACAAATGGCACTTTCACACAACACACGCCGCACACCCTCTCGGCCAGGCCCAATGAAACGCATAAGCCCTGTTGTCTCATTATGATTATGTTGGGAGTAGAAATAAAAACAATGTGCACACATTTAGGGGGAAGAATATACCTAAGTGTAGCGTCAACCTCATGGAAAAGCTATGCTTAATGGACGTTTTGGTTGGCCTTTCGTAATGCTGCTATTTGCTGAAATCCCATTTTTTTATATTTATATGCGTATTCTATGCGTTAACATAATTAGAATCTAGCAATACTAGTACCATGCCATTAGTTGATGATAAAAATGGCAAAAATTGTGTAAATTCCTGTTGCCCTACTGTAGTTGCCTACTGCAACTTCTGCACCTTCTGCACATGCCTTCATTAGTTGCCTACCGCAACTAACGGAAATGTTTTAATTCAGTAAGTCTACACAATCTAAAGTAAATAAAGGTCACACGGTTCACATACCAAGCTGGACAAAGAGCATGGCAGCAGTGGTGTTAGATAAGAAGGTTTGCAAAGCCCAATGCAAATCTGAGAGACAGATCAGGACAGGTGCAATTCAAGAAAATTGGATATAAACGATAGCTTCATTTTCTGGTGAACATATGCAAAGTCAGGACATCATCTCCAATGTCAACATGAACTATATTAAGGTCTTATCAACTTACCAGTGGACAGTAGGCTTTTGAGGAAGGCAAAGTTCTCTCCTATCTTATTCATGTCAGGAAGTAGTTTGGCAATTTCCTCCATCTCTGGAAGCGCTTTGGCCAGTTTTTCTGTGGTTCAAAACAGTAGAATGATTCTCAATTCCAAACTTGTCCAGTTGAAAAAGCTCAGGCAACATCATTAAAGAAAGGGTTACATACATCTTAAGACACTTTTACATCATTAGAAAAACGTATGTTGGTGATTTACAATGCACTATTGGTCCTGGTGTTTTGATCTGTATTATTACTTTGAATAAATGATGTAGCTTGTAACTGCAGTTGACCTTGTTGGCCGATCAAAAAGGACCCAAATATATCAGTCATTAGATGTAATTAGCCGCAGTCACACATGCTAAAATATATTGTATATTGGGATGTTCCATACAACTGCCAAATTCAGCAACATTAACTAGGTAAAACCAGCACTAAAACTATGATGAATTACATGGACAGAATACGCTTACCTAGATCAATCTGTTCGCTCAATTCCCAGATGTAATCGGGAATGACCCAGTTGTATTCACTGAAATCAGGCAACAAGTCCTTCCACTCCTCATAGGTCTGAAGGAAAACGACATTGACATTGGTCATCCAAAAATATAAAGTTTCGAAGCAGGTTTGCTCTGCTGTTTTCAATGGAGTGGAACACTTTAAGAGCAGCAAAAGGAGAAAACTGATCTCCTAGCCAACATCAACCAACTCAAACAAACCTTTTTAGCTGTATAACCTCCACCAACGGCCGAGCCCAGAACGATGTAGCGGAGCCTCAGAATCCTGGCGGCTAGCCGCAGCATCCAGAAGTTGCGCTGCTGCTGGTGGCCGCGGCCCCCAGACCCCGGTGGGGGTTTAGGGGGTCTCATGGGCAGCCGGGACATGGTGGAGATGTGACGGGCGGCCGTGCGGTGAGGGGGAACCTGCTGGTTGGAGTAGCGGTGGTGGATGGCACGGGAGAGGGGGTGCAGCTTCTGCAGGGGGATGCGAACCTTCACCCCCATGTTGTTGGAGACAAGGTTCCTGCAGGCCATGCTGAGAAGGAAAACAAATATAAAAAAAGACGCTCACAAACACAAACCATATTGCTTTGGTCATCTTGTTTTTGCAGTCACAATTGATTTCACAATAGCATACAAGTTGCAGTACATAGCATGATTTTTTTCTATTTTACTTAATGTGTATGTGTGGGTCCTTGAGCAACAACAACAAAGAGGCTGCACACGCGATAACTAGTAGAAAGATCAGCCAATTACGACACAGGACATTACAAAAGCAACCTTTACACATCACACAATGTCGCACAAACATGCCAATATGATTTGAGATATGGTAGAGAACTGAACTCATTGTATGGGTCTAACTATATCCGTAGAGGATAGTAAGAAAGCCTGTGAAACGTTTTAACAGTTATTAAAATACGGTAAGTGACTGGAGCTCCACACACACACACAGGCCGCTCACAGACGAGAATGACATGTCATGTATAGTTAAATTAAATGTTATGTTTTACATCGAAATTCAATCGACGTAAGCGTTTAAAGAGGTTATGGAGGTATGACACACCCAAGCTGTCCTCCGCTGTCAAAATGTCCAGATACCAGTGTCAGACGAGAAAAGATTGCATTAGCTACGATTAGCTCTATTACAGCTGAACTCACCAGGTCATTTTGCCCCCGACACGCAACATGGTGATGTTCCCAACAACGAATAAACAATTAGATCCTTGTAAAATATGTTTCAGGTCCAATTGACATCCTCTTTCATATTGATAAACATGCACTGCCCTGTTCGAGCGCTAACATGCTCTTTAGCTAACAAGGACACCGACTGACAGCTCCACTTCCTGCACAGCGGTACGCCCCCGAATGACGGCCTGACAAACTATACCCAACCTTTTTGGTTCCTAGATAACGCTTTTTGTTTCGGTTTGCACAGGTGATATTTTTTTATATATCTCTTTATAGATATATAGATATATAGTTGTAGACTGGAATGTTTGGATTAAATATTACTGACGTCAAATGACCAGCTATTAATTTCGTTTTTAGCCTATGATTATTAAAACTGAACATTAATATGTCAATATGAATTTGCCTCCATCAGAGCACCATAGTCTAATTATTAATCAAGTGCTCAAACAGCCAGTCTTACCATAACATCTGAAAATTCAGCATGTCGAGCTACTCTTGTTGATGCACAATTCTATTATTGGTTGTGACATAGAACAAATTGTTGTTTTTTACTTTACCAAAACAAACAAATAAAAACATATGCAAATTGTTTTAAAGCACATTTATTTATATATATATATATATATTAAAAAAAAAAATGCAATCATCAGTAAAAGCATAAAAGAGAAAAGTAAAAATACAAAGTACAAAAATGTGCCGATAATTTACACCTCTGCTTATAAAAAGGATACCTGTGCGGGTATTCAATATTTCAGATGCAAAGTTAATGCATCAAATACCAGATATTTCAAATACAATTTTTCCGACGGGTAATTTGGGTATCAATATTTTTTTAGTAACCTCCTAAATGTATTTTAGATATTCACATTCCCCTAAGGAAAGTTTCTATGTACCCCATACACTGCCTTATCATATTTGGGGTAATGTAAATGGGTTGCGTCAAATCTGGAACATGATTTGGGAGATGAACTTAATAGCATATGTGCATGGTACCTATACAAGAGAAAGGGTTCATTCTACACATTGCTTTGAAATGGCAAAAAACTGTTAAAAAACAACTGACGAGCATAATTTCAAATTTTGAAACAGAACATTCTCAAGGGGCCCATTTCTGATTGGAAGCTGAGCCTAAAATACTCTGTCGTTAAACCAGGCTGGTATTTCTGCAGAAACACTTTCTTCAGTTAGCATAGAATATGATAACAGAAAAACACATGAAAGCTGATTAAAGTATAGTTTGGTTGTAAGAAAATATTTAGTTATTAGCAATCAAATTAATTATACTTCCCTTTTTTGTGCAAGAGACCATTGGTAATTTCATCCAACAAATATAATAACTAAAAATAATGGGCAAATAGTTTCCAGGATGAAACATTGTTTAAAGATGATCTACAGTCTAGTTGAGCCTTCACCCAAGAAAACACCAAATAGGTATTCAAGTCCCCTGATAATGTATCCAGATTACCATTTTGAAATAAATGCCCAGAATTCATGCCTTAACAAGGAGGACCTATGCTTATTGCACACCTACAAAGGAAGCTCAGAATACAAAAATATACCCAATAATTAAACTGCCAATTAGCCTACAACCCATTTTATGAAAAAAGTACCAAAAAAGGTAAAATAAAAAGAAAACACGCAGACAACAGCCCTTTGATATGAGAAAAAAAAAATACACTTTGATAACACACTGACTTTACAGCAAACATTTACAGAGGTAATCTGATACCAGAATTATCATCAACAACATAGATCCAGTACAGTTCAGTCTCATCCAAGGTTGTAGAATTTGACAGAAGTAGACTTGAATCAATTGATTAATAACATGATACAATCTTTGGAACATAGAGATGTACTAAAGCTAAAGCCTTGATAATAAACACAAAATAAATATTGCATTGGTTTAAATTATTTAAAACATTCATCTATTTAACTTTAACCCTAATACCCAAACCCAGACCATCTGATTCATTTTAGGGTATTGATGTATTCAATCTATGTAAGCAACAATTGTACTTCATAGGCAATGGCTTTTATTTTGAACTCAAGGTTTTGAGCCTATTTAAATAATCACATATATTTATATATTTTAATATAGCAACACACTAACGCGATTAAAAACGGATGCATGTACAGAAATAATGTGATCTGAAATAGCAGACTGACACAATGATTGCCTGTTTGAAATACATGGTCAGTACAATTAATAAGCTAATGATTGAGGTTAATGGTCTGATCCTGACACAAATCTTTCGAACTGGTTGCGATCTAGACTGCAGCCCAATGAAGTTGGGCAACAGATTTCTGTAAAGCATGTTCAGAAAATCGTCTGTATGATTTTGGCACAGAAAGGCTCAGGACTGAAATGAAACAACGGTGAATAAGTAGCGTCGGTACAATTGGGAGATGGACTGATAAGAAATGTTTGTATTTTTTGGATTGCAATAGGCTTATGCTATGAACACAAACAGCAATACTTTCCTCCAGTTCTTTTCTGCTATTCCTGTGGCATTGCATCATATAGGGCAGGTTTTTTTTTTAGCACAGTTTACCCACAGACAAAGACCCTAAACAGTTGGTTGGATCTTGACGCTTGATTGTGTAGTTTTGCTCGATGATCCCACAATTATCCAGTCTTCCATAGGAAGCGATGCGATACGGACAGCATTAAGGATATATAATATATTGTAATATATTATACAAGCAAATGACTATACATCATAGAACTGTATGCAAGCCCTTAGCGTTGTTTGGACATGCATGGGGAGAAGTGAGGCCTTCGTTACATTACATGCTGAGTATTCTTTGGAGAAATCAAAATATCGGCAATGCAATACTACAGTTGTGTTTGAATCATTTCTGGACCCTACCTAAGGTTTCCAACGACTGGCGTCATGCACAGCCAAGGTCCTAGTCTCTTTGTGCTGACCTCAGAAGAACTACTAAAATAGGCTCCTATGTGCGCTTGTATAACATCATTGACTTAACGGTAATCTGAAATGGTATCACTGTTATCATATTTATGTATACTGTGCCTGCAATCAAATAATTGTCATGGGTGGAGATTCCAAATACAAAATGGAATCGGAAGATAAACACAGGTTCCTGCCTGTGGGTCCTCTTAACGGTGTGTGTGTGTGTGTGTGTGTGTGTGTGTGTGTGTGTGTGTGTGTGTGTGTGTGTGTGTGTGTGTGTGTGTGTGTGTGTGTGTGTGTGTGTGTGTGTGTGTGTGTGTGTGTGTGTGTGTGTGTGTGTGTGTGTGTGTGTGTTGGGCAAAAAAAAAATCGATTTAATCGATTTTGGATCGATTTCATTAACATTTTGCAATAGCGATTCCTGAGATCGATATATATTTATTATTTCTGCACTTAATAAACAATGCCTTAATGCAATTTGCAGTGATGGAATGTTGTAGTTCAAGTACACTTTCACTTGCAATTCCTTTCTTATTTCAAAATTGCACTTTTGAGACGTGAGACAATTTTGTTTACAGCTCAAGTTTAAACTGTCTAATTTACAAGTTTGCACTTCAAACCTGTTGTTTAAGGTGAAGAGAAAAAATGAAGTACATTTGTATTTTGTAACACGGTTGAGCCATTTTCATTATTTAAGAGCAGATTGAATTGAATCGAGATTATTCGATTCAGAACCTTATGAATCGAAATCAAATCGATTTAGGAAATTGGCCACGATACCCAGCCCTGAGTGTGTGTGTGTGTGTGTGTGTGTGTGTGTGTGTGTGTGTGTGTGTGTGTGTGTGTGTGTGTGTGTGTGTGTGTGTGTGTGTGTGTGTCTCTCTCTCTCAAATACCAAACTAATTAAAGCTTTGGCTTTGTATGGTGGACAACATGGCAATCTAATAATGCAGAGAGAACGCACGGCAAGAGGGGTTCTGCCCTTTGTCAACGCCAGCTGACAAACCATCAGACGAACAAGACCCAGTCCCCCACACCGGGGCTCCGTCCCCCTCAGGCGGGTTGGAAGCACCCGCTCTGGGCTCTGACCTGCCGGTGGGGGGGGGGGGGGGGCGTGGTTGCGTGGGACCTGACCTCCTGGAGGGGTGCTACGAGCTGCAGATCATCGGGTAGTCCTTCTCAGGACAGGGCTTGGCTTCGGTGGTGGTGGTGGGCCGCGGGGGCCAGTCGGGGTCCACGCGGAGCTCCTGGGCCAGGTGCATGTAGCGGGCCTTGGGGGCCGCGTTGCGCTGGCAACAGAGCCACGAGAGACACTTCATGCCCCAGTGGTCGATGCCCACCTAGACATGGTCGTAGACGTGACACGGGCCGAGGGGGGGGAAGACCGAAGGGAAGAATAGAAACAGTTATATATATTGTAGGGATGTTGGTTTTATCACCATGAAATGTCAGCTACGGAAGCGATCGTACACCAAAGGGTTTTGCGACAAACACGTAAAAGAGACAGGTGATGGTGTGCATAATGGGAGAGAGATGTCTTTCCTTTCCTTTTGTCTGCTTAAAAATGACTAAAAATGCTTTATACTTTTCCTCTCTTCTTGTACATCTGGATGCTGCAGTAGACTTAAACATTAACTTTCGTCTTAAACTGGGGTTGCTGCTGTTGTTTTATTAACAACCTCCATTAAAGAACCGTGAGACGTATCCGGGTTAATAAAGTTTTAGTTAGGCTATTGTCAAAAAAATATATACGCAATAAAAACGTACTCATAAGATGTTGGAAAAAAAATTAAGAGAAAGATAATCGTGTGTTTTTGAAGACATTAAATAATAAATAAATACATAAATAAAATTATACACCTGCACTTTATGCTGCGTGCATATCTGGTAGGATGCTTACAACTGCCATCAGGTTCTTAATTTAAATCGGTATGTTGTGGTCGCTTAGCCACCATTGGTCCTGTTCATGGTCAACCTAATTTCATTTCAGTTTGGACAGAAATCTTGAATATAACCGAGTATAATCAAGGCTTTGGTCAGAGGTGAGGTGTCATGAGGAGGCAATGAGAAAATAGTAAAGAAAGTAAAGACGAATAGGAAGGCAGGGAGGGGGTTGGTAGTGGAGCGTGATAAACAGACAAAAAGGATGTTAAGGACGCATGAGGGAAACAGAAGGTAGGGTTAGGTAGTTAGGATGCAAGGAAAGGAGGAGGTGTCCGTAATTCCCAACCTGTTGTGTCATGGCGGCGGGGGCATAGCCATAGCTAGTCTGCTTGTCTCGGCTGAACACAAGCTTCGACAAGACCACGTCCAGGATGAACGTCTATGGAAACGTGCATGGGATGCGGGGGGGGGAAATCATAGCAGAGAACACACCTTGATTTGATATCGTTGTCATAGTGCACGGTTAGCTTCTGCGAATAGTCGTCGACTAGGCACATAGAATAGATTGTTTTGCAGATATCATCACATCAGTGGAGAGAACGTGATGAGGAAGGCAGGAAGTGAAGGCAGGAGATGCGTACACTGGACTGGATATCAGTTCAGATATGTTTCTTGGAGGTTCAATGGTGCGTTCCAGCCTAATGGTTTAATAATGCAGTGCTATCTATCAAGGTCATAAGGGCTAACGTTTTAGGCATGACCACGATCTTTGTCGATCTGAGTCTTTGATAGAAATACATTTAGTCAAATACTTCTTTAATAGTTGAATCTTGAAAATTGTGTGTGCGTGTGTGACAGCAGAACATTCCTTTGGGAGGATGGGGATAACAGCGTTGGTTGGATTCTAGAAGAAAAAGCTTTGTTTTTCTGCGGGGATGGACACCCTTCTCCTCTGGAATTTGCTGTATTACGTTTTCGTAACACGGCAAACCTCCTTATTGTTTGATAGACTCTTTGTGTGGCGGCACCATCAAATCATTAGTGCAGTGCACATTCCATGCCATTATTCTAGATGGCGACACAATGTTAGAAAAGCACCATCAAAGATTATCGAACAAAGTAAAATCCAATTGCAAATGCTCGCCTATGGACAGCTTTGGGATACCCTGGTCAACCAATTTAATCTGTTCATTTGTTTAGACCACGCAAATGTCACAAATAATAAAGACATCATTGAGCGTCCATGCACTAGAAATTGTATTACATATGATTCGCCGATTAGTTGGGAATAGGTCTGGCCTGACGAAGTCGAGGACACCGCTAATATCTTTTGATACTAGTTCTGTTCTTAGTCCGGTAGATGTTCAACATTTGGTTCCACAAAGTCTACATAAACTGTGTACATAACAGTGAGTACTGCTGCTTTACGTTCTCCATTTCACTTCCTGCCCTCCATCAGAAGATCGCTTGACACGGGTGTGACACAGCTGCAAACAACCCATTGAGAAATCCAGTAAACAGTATTGGTGAGTTAGTGATAGTGCAAGAACATAGCAACGTCAGATGTTTTTCCTTTTATCACACTTTCAATAATGCTGTGTGAGAAATACAATGACTCAGTTATTCAAGTTTAGGGTAAGGCAGAACGGTCTTTTGGTGCAGTGTCCACGCCTCTTGAAACACAATGAGACACGGATGACAACATTGCATGAGAAAATGAAGAGTCGGCATGATAAAACATTTAGTAAACATTGTGCATTTCTGGGGGTGCCTTACCTCCACGAACACCGACACGGCGGCGTTGGCCAGAACAATGAGAAACAGCTTGATCCGCCACGAGAAGGGGACACACACGATCTACAATGAGCAGACCACAGTTGTAGGATTGTTTGGCCACATTGTACAGTGACTGGATGGGGAAACATGATGAATAAAAGTATTCAAATGAGACGACCTGAACAATTGAAGTATACAAATTAAAAAATGCATTATAATTCTTTTTTTTATCATATGAACAGAGTAAGGCCTTGCGGCAATAAGACTGGTCATGACTTGTCGGCTGATATTAAAACAAAATACTGCTGAATAAAGATACACATCTTAAGGAAACATCCGATGACCTGTGTCCACATTTTTTCTGCTAGTGTACTGGGGAAGAAGCGCTTGTGTGTGTTGGAGAGAAAAACAACAACAACAACAACAACAACAACAACAACAACACCTTTACAGACTAGCGTCACGTAGTTTCCTTTTTATAATCTATATATAACACACCCTCCATTTTCTTGTTTACATGGGTGATGATGAGCCCGCCACATCTAGTTTGTGATTGGTTATGATATTTTAAACTCCAAGCGCTGGGAGTGGCCGCAAAAAGAGGCAGATCATCACCCTCAAAACACGGGGCGCAGCGTTTTTACTCAAGATGGCCGCCTACGCTCTCTCCTCCTTGGAAAACTGAAAACAAAAGACGCTGGAACTCAAGAAAAAAACGCTGTGTGGACACGGGCCCTTAGAGCCCTCTTCCTTGACTAGGACACTAGATTTATAACTGGCCCTGGCGTGATTGAACAGAGATACACCAGAAGACCGTCCGACGTCGTGTTACCTTAAAGAAATCATCCATGGCCTCAATCGGGTGGAACAGCACAAACAACATGAACACATACAAGGTCAGGGCAGACAGCATAAAGGGCCCTGGAGGGGGGAGAGGTGGGGAAACAGAGAGCATACACACATACACAAGTTAAGGACGGTGCACCTATGACTAATAATACTGCAGCTTTATCAGTTGTATGGCTAGTTCATTTTTGTATTTTTTGCGATTATGACTATTGCAAAATAACCCATTTTCATTGTAAAATGCCTAATCTGGCTATCAAAAGAATCCCTTGGTAATGAGTCTTCACAGAGTTAGCGCTGTTGGCGGTGGTGTGTCCTCACAGTTCTTGTAGCTGGGCTGTCTGAAGGGCTTGCCCTTGGAGAAGATGATGGCCACGATGATGTACTGGAAGGACGACACGTAGAAGATGCTGGTGTTCTCGTAGTTGGAGATGTAGTCCGGGTCCACCTCAAAGGCGCTTATGTTGGTCATAGAGTGAGTTGATGTTGATGCTGATGTGTTGCAGGCGCTGGAGGGGTCGGAGATCAAAAGGTCACGGCAAAGTGGGACAATGGTAATGTAATTGGTAATGTCAAAGTGGACAATGTTTATATAGGTTATACGTCTACATGGAAAGATTTGCTCATTAAACACATTGATCGCTGAAATCTAAATTAAAAATGTATCGAAAAGAAAAGGACTCCTAAGTTTTGAGTGTTTGTGTACTGTTGCCACCAGAGGGCACTGTTTGATCACTTGGTACTAACAAGTCGCAACTTCAAGTTATAACTCATTTGGATGCCTCTTAAGACTTGTGTTTTATAACTGTATCATCAGACATGGCATTGCCGACACTTATGTCGGCATTTAAAATATATAATATGAAAAAAAAAAAAGCAGAAAACTCTTCAAGTCCGTTTTCCTCCTCAACGTTTCTTCTTCCTTGCCCTTCAGAGGTCTGTGGGTTAAGGTAGTGTTGCATCATGTTGGGCCTGAGAAGCCACTTTGAGACCGTAACTGTCATTATTAAATAAAGTTGACTTGTCTTAGGTCCGATCACACAGAAAACTTTATCAGCTGGGGGAGGCCATTATCTTAATGTCATCAACGAGAACAAAACTCTGTCTCACGTTTTTTTTGGCTGGGTGCCCTGTGCGGCCCCCCCGAGTTGAAAATGTCAAAAAGAAAACAGCCTTGTAGCTTTAGAAGAAGATGCTGGATGGTTCCTCTACAACAGTAAAAAGGCACAGCCCTCTTCTCTGCTTTTGTTCGAGCCTTCCAAAAAGGCCTCAGATTGCCCGGGGGTACTCACTTTGACAGCGGCGTCCACTGCTCATACCAGGGCTGCTGCTGGACCCAGAGGAAGGGGAGGACCTGGAAGGCCAGGCAGATGAGGATCTGGGTCAGGACGGAGAAGAGCAGCGGGGCCGAGATGAGGCCCGAGGGAGGAGGCCGAGGCACCAGCTCCTTCCACGCTGGGTTCAAGCTCACTGGGGGTGCAGAGAGCAGAGAGAGTGAGAGACATGCATCGCAATGGATTCAATACAGCAAAAATGGCACTATACTTTAAGGTCCTTTGGATAAAGGTGATTTGCAAAAGAGTTGTTTGATTGTAAATAGTAAAACGAATAAGGAAAATAAACACTCAAAATAGAAGTGTAGGGTTAGGTATGAGGAATATGCGGCCAAACAGTTATTGAACTTATTTCAATGTCTTGTTAACACTCACTGGTGAAGACGAGGAAGAGGATGATGGCGATATCGATGAAGAGGAACTGAAAATCTCCAAGGTTACTGAGGATCTGGCGTCGATGACAAAAATCAAAGGTCAAAAGGGGATAGAAGGTTGTCACTAGGGTGCAACAGGATTTTAAAACACTTTATTCACGCCATGATGGCTCTATGAAATGGTCAAATCTATCCGTTATTGGCCGGTGGCGGGTATTCTGACATTCTGGACCATATTAAAAAGGAAAAAAGTGTATGTTTGTACGTGCCGCTACTTACAGAGTAGAGGAGGGTGACGCTGATGTACTGAATCATGCTGTAGAGGGCCATGAACTTGAAGACACAGAAGGAGGTGATGAGTGCCGCTCTACCCTCCCTGTAGGAGAAAGAGGAACCAATTAAGTCCTTATTACATGAGTCCGTCTCATGTAACCCCAGGTGGTTTACTGCTACCGTACTATTCAACTGTAGGTCTGGAAAAAAGGATTTAACTTTACTGTGATGAAATTCAAACATGTAATGTTTTACTCACAAAATATATCCATAATATAACGGGACCTCTTGCTCATTCTAAATCCATATTATGCCGCGTTTCCACTGCAGGGTGCAGTACGGTTTCGGTTCGCAAAAAGGTGCGGTACGGATTGCGTTTCCACCGCTAAAAGTGGGCGTAACCCGGACTGAGCCGTACTAGTTTTGCCCTCGTCTTCAGTACTCCTCCGTTGGGGTACTGAGTCCCCTGGAAAGGGTGCCGGAAAATTCGAGCTACACACCCCCTCCGTTGATTGGTCGACAGAGTCGTCTCTTCCGGGCGACGTGGGGATAAAAACAAACAAACAGTAGCCTTGAGTTATTATTCTTTACAATGAACATGTTGCGTAAAACGCTTGTTTTGGCGAACAAGGAGGTGGAGACGTTCCTCTGCATTCTTGGGGAGGAAGACGTGCAGAGGGAGCTTGATGGAGCAGTGAGGAACAAGAAGGTCTTCCAGCTGGTTTCTGGTCGATTGGCTACACTGTGTCACGCTGCTATGATGTCACGATGTTTACGTAGCTGCCGTGGCGATCGACATCCGGCCTACCATAAAGGGTACTGTCGGCGGTGGAAATGCGACCTCGGAACTGAGCTGGGCTATACCGCCCCCTCCCTACCGGACTGAGGCGAACCGAATCGTACCGCACCCTGCAGCGGAAAAGGCGGCATTACATTGCGGCAAAGACTAAACTGGATTTCTAATATTTCTGATATTCTTCCAAATACCATTGAAAAAGGCAATCCAAAAGTGTGAGAGTTTTGCGTTATTCCTTCAGCAAACGCCATCGGTTATTTCCCGCTGCCCATAGACAAGGGTGCAAACCAACTGGCTCCATCGCCCTGACTTCCCGGGGAGTATGACAGGAATCTAGGGGTCCCCCGTGGGCTACCTGATGAGGTTGGGCACGCAGGAGATGTTGGGGGTCCTGGAGGTGAAGGGGGACGCCACGGAGGCCTCCAGCTCCGACAGAGAGATGCCGCTGTGGGCCCTCTTCAGCGCCTGGTGGGGAAGGACATAAAAAGGACTAGATTTAACTGGATGGCGTCAAAACAAGTTAAAGGGGTATAAATAAAATAAATAAATAAATGACCATTAAACATTTCTTATTTTTTTTTACTACTTTTTCTACTTACCCCACAGTCATTAGCTCCATCACCACACATCCCAACATAGTAGCTAGAGGAATAGATTGAAAATCAATGAGTTGATATTCACACTTTATTTGTTCACTGTTATGTCCTTAAAAGCCTAATAACTAGGCTAAAAATAAGTTTCAAATTCAAACGCAATGTAAATGTTATGAGAAAAAGGTCAGAAGAAAAGTAATAATAATAAGAGTAAGTATCTTTCTGATCTGTTCCTACTCACTCGACGCCCTGCAGTGCTTCAATGAGCTGCGTCTTCTGGTCCGGAGCCATCCTGGCGAACACGGTGCCATGGAGCACCAGCTACGAACCAAACACACATCACTTACACACCTCACAGAACAACAGCAGTGGAGCCCACATGTTGACGGTCTGTCTGTCTGTCATATGTTGAGTAGGAGCCTTTTCTTAAAAGCCACAAAGTGTAACATTTCCACTAGCTCATAGCTTGAAATGACATGTCTGCTTGCATGTTGCATGTGTTGCAGTGAATAAACAGAACACAGAGACGGTTAAATTCAGCAAAATGACCCACTGGGCCTTGAAATATGCCTGAGCGTGGGCTCCCTCCCCCCTTACCTTCTGCATCATATCGGGGAAGTGCTCCATGATGATGTCGAACGACTTGCCGCTCATGGCGAAGTGGAACTGCTGCTGTGCAGACTTGGCTTCGTCCATGTGACATATGTCCTCCAGGCTGATGACCACTTCCTGTTTTGTTTTTTTGTGAATGAAACAAACAGTCACATTAAAACCCAACCGCGGTGGCGCGATGCACAATGACTTCCAAAGAGAGGCAGTTAGCGCCCAGAGCCACAGTGCGGTGGTGCGGTTTAGGAAGCCCCCCGGTTCATTGAAATATAAAGGAAGCCATTTTTTAAGGATCCATGATTTGATATAGCCCAAGCCCCAGAATATTCCCTATCTTTATTTTTATTTTAACACAGAACCATCTGGGAAGCCATCCTTGGTAACAGTTTTGATAGGAGCAGGCACTTTAAAAAAGCCCTTGGCAGGTGATTGGATGATGAACCATATGTCCATCACGTATATATCCTTGTAGGACGCTGATTGGTCTGAACCACTGGTGGTTCTGAAACAACCAAGGAATTTGAAGCGTGGCGAGATTGACTCTTGAACGATTGCGATCTCGCGAATACAGCTGCCTCGCAGGCTTACGTTTTGAGAGCACTTCACTTGAAAGCAAGTTTTGGATAAGCTGATTTGCTTTGTGGCAAAGCTGTTCCTCCATGCGTGTTCCAGGGCAGGCAGCAGGATTTTGACTGACAATGGCAGAACAGGCAAAGCTATCGATTCAAGCACTCCTGAGACAGAACCAAATATGGCAAGCGAAAGAAAACCTCAGGAAAGAGAGACCAGAGTCAGGCTTAACTAAATCAGTCTTGCTTTGAATCGGTAGAAAGCTATGTGGTAATGTGAGGAGGAGGAAGGGAAGTGCTAAGGGAAAAAACATAGGAAGTTAGTCACAAAGACGACATCACTTAAAGCACCTTCAAGAACACACATTGTTCAGTCCTCCAAAGTGTCTTACAATACAGTGAGTTCATACATCTTTCAAACATTTTGCCCTGATTAATATTATGGTGAGGTGCATAGAAAATGCCGCTCAGGAGAGTGCACTTGTTATAAATCATTTGTGGTTCGGGTGTAAGTGCGCATGCGTTCAACCATGCCCATTTGTCGACTGTTCTGTGATAGACAGTTTATAAATTACAGCGGTAGTGTGTTTAATGGTCACAGTGGTTGAATCTCTAAGCCTGAATATCTTCCGATCCATCTTCATGCAGGTGACAGTGAAGAAGTGATTGAGTTAGGTATACTTAACCGATAACGGACAGAGAGACATAATGAGTATAGGAAAGGCATCAAGGGTTAGTTCTGGAAAAAGGATTAAACCTCTCCCCCTATTTTCATTTAGGTTACAATTCAACATTGAAATAGTTTTAGGTCCTGCAAAGTCCTGGCTGTTAATACAACTAAAGAGGTGTCATCGAGAGATGTAAATAGTTATGTTGGCTTCCAACCAAGTCTCTCAAGAAGGACCTACTAGTTAGATAAACACCAACATTTATTTGGTTCTTTCGAAGTCAATGATAATGTGGGGTTTGACCATTTGAGATATCTCCAGGGAAAATAGCTGTGTGGTTTTCCAAATCAGCCATCCGTCAAATTGACATGAGTGGGTTAGATGTTGGTTATTTTGGCTACATCAGTACCAGCAGTGTGTTGTTGTGTCTCGTTTTCTTAAGTTTAAACGCTTCGATTAATGACTCAAGCTTATGTTAATGATTAGCTCAAGCGTTCAAATTCTTAAATGTTATGGCGGCGGTGGTGTTTCCAACCAAGCTGGAAGATGAATGACCAACAAACAGCTCATCACGACACTTCACCAGATGAGGGGTAAGACTGATGTAGGTAGATAGGCCCTGTTACCAGTTGGAATTAACCTACATCCCGGGTGATCCGGTCACAGGTGGACAGCTCACGGTACAGTCGGTTCACACCTGGCATAACAATGGGTCTCGAATGACCACTTGTGATCGGATCTCACTTCCCTGTTCTACATGCAAATACACGTACATGATTTCCGTGCGCAGAGACCAAACGCGTTGTTTTAAACCAGTTTGAGGGAGCCATGCACAACAAATCTCCCCGTGTATTTGACTCACTCATAGTATATCTTAATTGGCTTTACAAATTTTGCAGAGGTTGTGGACCAAGCCAACTTGCGCGATTTGAGGATTTTATACACTTCAATATGATGATGTTGGGGAGCAAATGTGTAAGTACTTCTGCTTATGCAGAAGACGCCAGTTTAGTAGTCGGCCTTCAGTGTGGCCCAGGAGACTTTTTCTTGCAAACTGCTAAAAGAATGTGGCCATACAAGGCACCGACTTCCTCTGAATGTGCTCTGAGCCGTCGGATCTGATTGCATCCTCAATGTGTCATGTGGGTGCATACACACCGGTTCACTGTCCCACTTGTGATCGAATCACCCAAGAAGCATGTTAATGGCAGGTGTGGACAGGGCCAGAGAGATAAGACAGAGGAGGGAAAGAGGAGAGAACGAAAGAGAGGAGACCGTGGAGAGAGAAAGAGAGGAGACAGTAGAGAAAAAGAGGAGAAAGGAGAGAAAGAGAGGAGACAGTAGAGAGAAAGAGAGGACACAGAAGAGAGACCGAGATGAGACGAGGGAGAGAAAGAGATGAGATGAGACAGGAGAGAAAGAGGAGACAGAGCAGAGAAGGAGAGGAGGCAGTGGAGAGAGAAAGAGAGGAAACCGTGGAGAGAGAAAGAGAGGAGACAGTGGAGAGAAAGAGGAGACAGAGCAGAGAAGGAGAGGAGACAGGAGAGAAAGATGATACAGGAGAGAAAGAGGAGAGAGAGCAGAGAAGGAGAGGAGACAGGAGAGAAAGAGATGATACAGGAGAGAAAGAGGAGAGAGAGCAGAGAAGGAGAGGAGACAGGAGAGAAAGAGATGATACAGGAGAGAAAGGAGAGAGAGCAGAGAGAGCAGAGAAGGAGAGGAGACAGGAAAGAAGGAGATGAGACTGAGGTCAGACCGAGAGGAGACAGGGGAGAGACCGAGATGAGACAGAGGAGAGAGAAAGCGATGAGAAGGGGAGAGAAAGCGATGGTACGGGAGAGAGCGACAGACCAAGAGGGAAGGACAGGGAGAGCCCGAACAGAGAACCCTATCCCTCACCTCCAGACGGGGCATCTTGCCGGGCTTGTCTGCGTATCTCCAGTTGATCTTGGCGGTCTGTCCGTCCCGCGGCGGCAGGGCGTCGGCGATGATGATCTTGTCCTGGGGAGGGATCATGCCGCAGTCCCTGGCCACCGAGATGGCCGTCAGCATGTTGTCTCCTGCAGGGACACGCAGAACCACATCATGGAGGAACTCCCTTCTATACACCTCTTGGATCTCATTTACAACATTAAAAGAGAAAGGACTACAAAGGTCAGAGGTCACTTAAAGGCCATTATCAGTAATCAATTTGGGCAGCACCCACAGTGACTTCGATCAGAATCATCATAATATTTGCAAGAAAACTGTATTTAATTAATACGTTTCTCAACACAGGGGTAGCATGAAACGCAAAGGTGGTACTTCATGCAGGAGTGACTCAGCCCCCAGGAGACACAAATGGAGATCCACGTGGGCACACTCCAGCATAATGACCTTGGCAGCCTGTACCCAACTCATACCAAGCCAGGGCGTATCAGTGTCTGCCTGGGAGCCTCCTCGGCCCCCCCCCCCCGGGGGGGACTGATGGTGGATCAGTACCAGACTCAGGGAAAACCACACTGGCCTCCATTATCCCAGAGTCCCTAATCACTCCACTCTGTCACACAAAACCTGTGTGTGTGTCTGTGTGTCTGTGTGTCTGTGTGTCTCTGTGTCTCTGTGTCTCTGTGTCTCTGTGTGTGCATTTTTCAAGACTACGCATGTTGGCTGTTTATTTCGACAAGCAATCAGGCTCATGCCCATGGCCTCACAGCTGCGGGTGCGAGTGTGAATACGCCTGGACTTACCCGTTACCATGACGGTGCGGATGTTGGCTCTGTGGAGATCCTGCAGCACCGCTGGAGTTTCTGCCTTCAGCTTGTTCTGCATGATGATCAGACCCAGGAACTCCATGTTGGCCTCGACGTGGTCGCTGCAGCCAACACACATACACATCACGTCGGCTGCCTTCCAATAGTCTCGCTGTTGCATCCTAAATCTCCGGGTTTCCCCCTGGATCAAGATTGTAGCTACTGTCGCAGTACATAGTAAGCTAGACATGCAGGCAGAGGACACACCAGCGAAATCCTTACTCTTTAAAAAACACATCCAACACTCGCTTCGTTTACAGTTTTATCTTCCTATATTGTATTTACGACTAAACGGATGTAAAGAGAATAGCGTGACACGGGTGAAGTGCGGCTGATTTACCGGTTGACGTTCTGCACTCGGTGCCAGGTTAGCTTGGACTCCAGGCGGCGGTGGGCCAGGGCGATGACCCGGAAACCCTTCTTGGTGTATTCCTCCAGAACCTCTCCAAAGTCCTCCGGAACTGGGAGGTGGAGAGACAACAGCCAGAGGGACCGAGAGAGAGACAGCGATGAAAAGAGATCAGGATCAAAATAGGTTGAGAGAGAGAGAGAGAGAGTGGGGAAGAGTGAAATATTGTTAGTAGAGGGTAATCATATTATCAAGACTTCAAATAAACATAGCTTTACATTTGTTCAAGACATCGATACGTTCATTCATAAGTACGGTATCCAAACTCTTCAAGTGTAATCCTCAGTTACATTGGCAATTTCATTACTAATTACTTTACTAGGAGTACTAACACACCTAAACCTCTGCCACTACATTTGTTCTGTTAGCATCAGGACAGGCAGCAGATCACAGAGAACCATGGAAGTGGAGGCTGATCCCGAAGCCTGCCAACAGAGAGCCTTACCGGACTCCTTCTTGCAAAGGCTGGCCACCACCTCTGGCGCCCCCTTCAGGTAGGCGTCCATGCGCTTCTCCCCCAGACGCCGCGCCACAACGCTCATCCTCTGCAGCGCCGACGAGAAGGGGAACTGCCTCACGATACCGATCTCATACATCGACTGGGAAGAGGAGAAATTAAGGAGGTGTATCAAGTTTAATTAAAGATGAATCACTAAATTACACTTTACCTTATACGTCTGTAAAAGGAGATCAAAATATAATCTATCTATATATCTATCTATATCTATCTCTATATCACTGACTCTGGCACTCATACCCATCACCAATATGTAAATTATTATATTATTGTATCTTTTTTTTTTTTTTTTTTTTTTTTATTCTATTTGATCCTTTTTTTTAATTGATTGCTTATGTTCCTGCTTGTTTATATGGTGTTATATATATATATATCTCTTCTTCATTGTTCATTGTTATTGTCTTAATGTATGCACCTTGATCACCAAGCCAAATTCCTGGTTGGTGTAAAATCCTTCTTGGCAATTAAATCCTTTCTGATTCTGATTTCTATATATATATATATATATATATATATATATATATATATATATATATATATATATATATATACACACACACACACACACACATATATATATATACACACACACACACACACACACATATATACGTATATATACATATATATACAAACATAAAAACAATATACAGTATACTGACACAGTAATGTCAATATTTTACCTTTTAACAATATCTGCCCAGACTGTTTTTGTTGTTTTTATGGTTAGGCAGTCCTACAAAACCGTTTTCCTTTTGTTAGGTCACGGACATGCTTCCCATTTTCAAACGTGAACTCTACTCTCACCATGACACAGATGACTAACCCTTCCTTACTCATTACACAAAGGTTCTCCACTATTGCTCCACTGTTGCTCCACTATCATCACCCATGGCCACATTGAACCACCTGACCCCAGAACGGTTATGTGTAGCTGTTGTGAATCAGCATTAAGAGAGCGTCTGCTGTGGTTGGAGCAGCAGGAATGAGGAAGGGGCATGGCGGTCAGGCAGAAGTGGAATACTCACAGACAGCTCCTGGAAGGACACACAGAGAGAAGAGCATGTGGTGAGACGGTGTCCGGACATGTTGTACCGACAGATAAAAACATCCTACTCTCTTTCTTGTTGTGCTGGCGGTAAAGCTTCGGCCGAGGTCAGAGAGCTTGTGGAGAAGCTCACAAAGATGCAATGTCCCTCAATATTTAAACGTGGACAACATCATATTCAAGTTTTTATCATTTACTACAAATAAAAAAGGGACAATTAAAATGCAGTAATTTCTCAGCCGCTTTAATCCAAATTGACTTGCGGTGAATTGAAGAGGACTACTGCTCTACCCCTAACACGGGGGTTCAGAGATCGATCAGAATACATGAACAGTGTTTGGTGCATGGGGCCGATCCCCGATAGGTGACTGAGGCCACCCACCATGTCCATCTCCGGGGAGGCCGCCGGCTCCGAGGGCAGCAGCTCCTTGGGGGGCCGCACCACGGTGGGCATGATGCGCTCGTGGAGGGCCGTCTCCTCCTCCGTGGCCTCCTCCAGGGTCTGCAGCCGACCGCCGGGACGAGAGGACGAGCACAGAGACGGACGATTGAATGACACTGCCGGGGGGAATACATAGTGCCGCTGGGAAAGCAGCCACCTTCTGAGACACTGAGCGACTGGATGGAAGACAAGGACATCCCACGGTAGCCAAGCAGATTTATCTTGCATGGTGACCTTAACGTTTCCTGTCTTGAACGATATCCACCCACACTTGCACTTGCAAAAGTTTAAAGTGACCTCCCCGACAGCAGGTCATAACGCAAAGCAATAAATAGACGTGCTACATAGTCACATCCCTATTCTACACAAGTATGCTGACTCCGTCTGAATGGCTACAAAGCTGCAATGTCATGGAATTCACTCACAGTGGGGGAGAAGTAGGCGTATGCTTCCTTAAAACAGCGAGTTTTCAGTCGGTGAGCCAACGTTAGCTAGGTATAACGTGCTATACTCCAGTATTGTTCAGCCTATCCGTCTGCAACTATCGGGCGATGTCACACTAAGCAGGGTCCCAAAGGCAAGCGTGGAGCACTCACCCAGCTGATGGCCTCCAGCATCTTCAGGTCCAGGGGGTCGCCAGACAGCTGGCCCTCGATCTTGGTGAGGGAGTGGCAGGTAGCCATGCAGGCCACAAACTGGGACTTGACCAGGCTCTCCTTGTAGGCACTCTCCTCTGACAGCTGGAAGCTGGAGAGAGAGGACAGGACATGGGGTGAGGCCAAGGACAGAGGAGAGTTTGCTTGGGGGGGGCGAGGGATGTTCATTGAGACGGGTGACTTGGTTGATTCATAATCAGAAGACTGATTTGATTTTAAAGTTTATTTCGATTTTTGTCATTTATGTGATAGCACAAATACTAGGTATTTGAGGAAAAGTAGTGATGCTTCATACATTCTGAGAGAGAGAGAGAGAGAGAGAGAGAGAGAGAGAGAGAGAGAGAGAGAGAGAGAGAGAGAGAGAGAGAGAGAGAGAGAGAGAGAGAGAGAGAGAGAGAGAGAGAGAGAGAGAGAGAGAGAGAGAGAGAGAGAGAGAGAGAGAGAGAGAGAGAGAGAGAGAGAGAGAGAGAGAGAGAGAGAGAGAGACCCACCTGCCATTCTCCACTCTATGGATCCCCCACATATCCAGTCCATCTTCTGTCAGGGTCCCAGTCTGGACAAACCAAACGGATAAATTTAATCAACAGGGGTGGTCTGTTTCGTAGATTAACTGTATGTACGGTGGGAATATAATGTCTACTGGGCTCCGCTGACATGCACCTTGTCGAAGCAGACCAGGTTGATCTGCCCACAGATGTTGATCCTCTGGGGGCTGATGCAGAAGATGCCGATTTGCTTGAGGCGGCGCTGGGCGTACACGATGCCCGCCGTCATGGCGGCGGGCAGCGCGGGCGGCACGGTGATGGTGATGATGTCCAGAGACTCCAGGATAATCTCCTTGATGGGCACCTAGAAAAACACACGGACAGCGGGTTTTCAACCAAGGACTTCTCGGTTTGATCGCGTTGTAAATTGTATTCAGACACTTTTATCCGAAGCGTCTTAAGAGGGAAGTCAGATACAGAAGCAGGTCATAGGCATCTAAAGGCAAAAATGTTAACCGTTGGGGCGACGAGGCAGCAAGGGCTGTGATTGGTCCGCTAACGTTAACCCAACGTAAACCCGACGCAGACCCAAATCAGGTTCACGACTGCGTTGAAGCAACTGTGTGGTCATTGCGTTGCGTAACCATAACTAAGCCTTTACTCGTGGTAAGTACAGGCACACTGTGGACATGGAGGATCAAACACTGAACCTTTCCTAATTATTACACCGTCCTTCCCCCACCACCCTCATGTATAGACTTTCTACAAGCAATGACTCCTATATACATTGAAAGCCATGTCTTTTAAAAAACCCATCTAACTGGACTAAATGTGTGAAAGTAACAAGCTAGATTCACAGAGCATTGAGCAATATTCTTAAAGACGTCATAACACCCATACATGGTTGTGTTCCTGTGTTCAGTGACAGTTGAAACAAACCCAGAGGAAATATAATTCAATGTCAATAAACCTGGTATGCAGGACTTTCCCAAAGCACACAGATTCGGATCTAGACTGACTAGCAAGTCGTTTTACATCCCTACTTTTGTTTATTTTATGTAAAAAGGACCACGTACAGTTGAAAACATAAATGTCCTCATTTGATGCACCGTACCCGATTATATCTTTAAGCTAATTCCCCTTTGTACCCACTTGGCAGGTCAAACCAGAAAGCACGATAAAAAAAAATGGTACAAGGCAAAGACCTAATACAGAGATATACAAAAGAGACCACACAAGACACGCAATACCACGCTACACATAGTAGCAGACCATAAAATCGGCATGTGGACTGGAGGCAAGTCATAAAGATCATATGATAAATTTCAAAGTCAGGGAGTACAATGCTGAGCAGCAGTTAAACGACTCATTCAGTCGGTTTTAAAAGAGCTGATAGAGCTGAAGCTCCATCCGACAAAACCACACATGCAAACTAAACGCCAAATATCAAGAATACCGATGCATATCGAGACTGAAATACAAATCCTTTACTACCACAACCAGACACGCCATTTTATTTTCTTACAAGGGAGACTTTGCTGTGACACAGCACAGGCAGTGACTCACTGTTCCCTCAGCCAGACAGAAAATACAAACTGAAACGTTCTCCGTCAATTTGCTTTGACATGCGTGAAGCTCCATCGCGTTTGCTTTCTTTTAAATAAAGTTGTGTGCAAATAAAAAAATCGAATTAGATACGTTGAAAAGGCTCACTCCTGGTCGAACCGACACATTCAACACCGCTTTGACGACGCCGTTAATAGGTTTGTAGTACATTTTTTACCAGCGCTAGTGGGTATCAAACCCCTCGACCTGGCAGCTCTGTCGGTGCAGCGCGGCACCGGCAGAGCGAGCTGCACCCCACTGGGTGTCTCCGCGGCCTCACCTCTTTCATGACGCTCAGGACGATGGAGTAGATGAAGCCGATGGCGGCCACGCCCACCAGGCACAGGAGGAAGAGGTAGGCGTCGTGGTACAGCTTGAAGTCCGTGGGCTTGGGGTAGAGGATGGAGCGCACCAGCTGGCCCTTGGCCGTGCTGAACCCTGGGACGACAGTGAGGGGGGGGGGGGGGGGGGGGTGAAGAGACGAATGTGGAGGATCGTCACAGCAGGTGTAGATATGGTTGTCTTCGTTGGAGAGGGGGATTTAATCTTTAACGTGTGCCATGCATATGTTTAATGGTTTACATAGTGGGGGTGGTAGTTGTTTGTATTTTACGATGGCAATGTATGTTTAGCAGAGTGTTGACAGATTTGTTACTGTCAAAAAACGACAGTAACAAATCTGCTCTTTTTTTGGTAAAAAAAAAGCGATAAACTTCAATGGGTTTAGGAGTGAAAGAAGAAAGTGTATTTCGGTGTCAAATTCAATGGAATCCATTTCCAGAACACACACACACACACACCGACAGACTAACCTGTGCGGACCACCACCGCCTTGACGAGCTCGCCGGTGTAGAAGCGGGTCTGGATGACGTGTGTGCCACAGAACAGGGTGTGTCTCTTGTGCTCCTCCGTGCTGAAGGCAGAGTCCTTCTCGGCGTCCCGGTCGCCCTGCACCGGGTTGGGCAGGTTGGTCTTGGTGACCGGGACGCTCTCCCCTGTTCAGACCGGGACGAGAGAAGGGAGGGCCCCGTTGTCAAGGGTGTAAGGAGAGCTTGTGTATGACACACACACACACAGACACACTTTTTTTTTATAAGAAAGTCTTTTTAAATCCTTTTAATAACTGCTCGCATGACATCATTAGCCATGACTCATCAGAAACCCTAACTCTAATCCCCCAATACAAATAAACGTGTCAAGAGTATCGGCATAGTTGACAAGTACAGGCTCTAACGGAAGATAACAAAGTCGATGATAAACCCCACGGTGACGTAGGCTAAGCTGGCTTGACCTCTGACCTGTGAGCATGCTCTCATTGACGATGCATGTTCCCGTGACCAGCACCGCATCACATGGCATGATGGTGCCGTTGCTAGGGATGACGATGACGTCGCCGGGCACAACGTCGGTGGAGATGACCTCTTCGATCTCTGTGGGAGCGGAAGGGAAAGGGGGGGGGGGGTCAATGGTAAGTTTCACACTGCTTGCGCCGGTTTTAAACAAAAGTGTCGGTTGGAACGCCTGCGTCACAGGCTGGTACGAGAGTGGTTGAGCAAGAGATAAGGGGGGGGGGGGGGGGCACGCTGTACCACACACCATGCGTGTCGATTCGGAAAACAAGCCACATTCCAAGCCTCTTATGGAGGCATCGATGTGGCAAACAACACCAAATAAAACCTAAAAAAAGACCTTGTTCTTAGCGATTCTGGTATCGGATTTTGTTTGTATCTGGATTCTGGAGCATTCTCTGATAGCGACCGGTAATGTGAGGTATCACACTGATCTCTGATAACAGTGTCAGCCCACCGCAAAATAAACGTCAGTGTTGGTGCAGGTGGAGAATGGGAGGAAACACGAGGAAAGGGCAGAAGTGGTGCGCCAGGTAGAGAAGACCCTGGAGTCTTGTTCAGCAGATCCCATTGCCCACAACACGCTGGGCAGGACAGGAAGTGCTGAGGCATCAGGCATGCACCGACTACTGCAGCAGAGCGCTGCACACACCACTAGCCCACAAACGCAACAAACATACAGTATCTTTGATACCTTGCAGGTCAAATATTTTTTGGAAGAAGTGCACCACACACACACACACACACACACACACACACACACACACACACACACACACACACACACACACACACACACACACACACACACACACACACACACACACACACACACACACACACACTTTTACAAAAGAACCACAGAATTGTCCCTTCTCAGGTTTGGTCGAACAAGCTAAAACCTTATGCGTGTGATGCAGTTTCAGAACCAATAAGCACACACAAAATCCACAAAGAAAGAGCTGACAAACCGTTGTTGGCGCGGCAAATGGACATGCGGACAATACTGTGCGCGGCCACCATGTCGCGGAGTGTGATGTATTGCTGAAAGAAGAACACAAGGAGAGCTTTTTCAGTATGAAGCCCTGATGCCTGGTTGAATTCATTTAGTTTCATTCTCCCTCCGAGTCACACCATCAACAGTTGGAGAGTTCAAGTGACCTATGGGTGCGGTTCTGCTTATGAAATGGCACACTAGGGCCCATGTGAAGTGCTATTTAACGTGCCCACAAAACACTGGGCTGTAGTTACAGAGTTGATTTTCGGACTGTACCTTTTTAATGGTGTACAGAGAGGTAGCTATGGAAATGAAGGACATGAACACGATGGTGGCAGCGTAGTAGTAATACTCTTCGAAAGCCCACAGGATCACACTGAAGAGCTGGAAGATGTAGAACGGATTCAGGACCTGTATTAGGACAATGGCAACCAGATGAGAGACACACACCGATTAGAGAACAGACTTATTGAAGAAGGATATTAAAAAAAAATCATACATGTTTGACATGGGTATTGAACTCTGCTGCTGTATATCATTTACTGAAATATTGAAAAAAATAACACACCAAATGTGTAAGGAGTCAGAGCAAGAAGAGGAAATGAGGCAGATACAAACGAGACAACGCCCCAATATCAAAATAGGGGAGGGAACTGGAATGAAATGGTAAGGAGCAGGAAAATGTAATTTCTTAGTTTAATTGGTACCACATGTAGTGGCTATCAGAACAAACTTGCCCTTGGTCAATTAAGCCTGCACCCTGTCCCTTGCACACAATAACTTATAACTCAGGGCAAGGCTTTCCCCAAAGTATCACAACACCAACAAAAGGAGATCTCCAGTGTCGATTATGAAATTAAACTTTTTTTTATGACGGACCCTGACCCTTGACCTACTACGAGTAAAGAAAGTGAAAGTACTGATCGGGGAGGATCCTGTCTGATATAAGTGTCATTCACTACCAATAAACATGTGAAATACCCTGACAGTTTTCCACAGAGAGTTTGCAATGATTATATGAATAAGTCCATATCAGGGAATATTGTTCTAATGATCCAACTAGTGAAACACATTTTATTTTTGTTCCTCAAATCATATCTAAAGAGCTATAAATCCCAACACGAACTTTAAAGACACTAAACTATGATGTTTGACTGGTGACGGACACGAGCAAAGTGTATGCAAGCTTGAATCCACAGTTCAAGCTTGCATACAGTGATCGCAGTGATCTTTTGTTAATGTGTGATCTTTAGCTTCTTTAACCATCAATGAAATACCAACACGACAGACCCCTGTTGGATGAGTGACCCAACTGAAATACATAATAAAGGTGTCAAGGTTGATGGATTTATTTATTTTTTCTCGTTTTAAATTCTTCATGTACAGGACCTAAACCACTCGGAAAGAAATGTATTTATTTACATATCCGGTTCCAGAGCTTCAATCCGGACTCATGATAGGGGACATAATATTAAAAAAGGGATGGAAAATACAGAGCCTCTGGAAAATAGCTCTGATTCAATGCAGTACTGGGCCATCAGCAGCAACCAGTGAAGTATAAATCCCATAAAGCATCGTCTGAAATGGATCTGCCAATGTGCCTGGTCTGGGAGCAGACTGCGGGCTACTGTCCAGGAAGCCAGGTATTTATCTCACAATAGTATCAGTAGTCAAACATGAACCCACTGGATAAACTGGTTACATTTGTAACATATTGATCAAACAAGGAACATTTGGAAGTGTCATATATATTAGAGTAGCATCTCCCTTTTGCACAACAGGTTTCCAAGAACTTTGTCGGAGCAATGCTGAGTCAGGCGTATTCCCTTGAAACAACGTCAGATTAGAGACAGCGGATAGTGCTGACCGCTTCTGCCCAAACCCAAGCAGTGCGTGCTCTTAATGTTTGATAGACGGAGTAGAACACGTGCAATATCTGCAAAGTGAATAGTTTGTACTACTTTCTGCCCCACCTCTTTGATAAGAAGTTTGAAGACCGAAGGCACTTTCACCGCAATTTCATTCACTCCGAAGAACAGTCTCCTGTCAGAGAGAAACAAGTAAAACGGTTTACAAACAGAGAAAGGGCGTAAACAAACGGTACATCACATTTACAAGGAGAAAGGACAAATGCTCACAGGCGCACAAGGGGAAAGGACACTAGTCAGTCAACAGCCAAACCTTCTGATTAAGTCTTTTTGAATTATAAATGATAAGAAAACAACAATTGTTTCATTCACCATCTATTAGTGGTTAGCGAGGAAGACACCATCTTTTTGGTGATGAATTGGAAATTAATTTATTTTTCTTAATTTCCATTCAATTTTGCTTACTAATATTATTAAATGTGCAGATAGTTTCAGGCAAACTGAGGCTTCTAATTCACTGATGGATGTACAGGGAAATTGACAGGTCATATCAGCATTTATGGCAGGCTAAACCAACATCAGTGTAACAAGATAGGCTACATAATGTTTCATGTTGGCCTGTGGTCTCATCTGTTCCGTTTCCTATCGTTAATCTCGTGTACATGATTTATAACATGATTGAGTTAAACAGTTTGTAACCAAAGACCTTTGAGACCAGTGATTACGTAGCCTTGTGAGACCATTCAGATATTCACATTTGCATTTCACAATGATTATCAATCATGCATTGGCTGGAGAGCAATTGATTTCCAAAAATAGCTCCAGCTTCATCTAGTTCAGACTTCTCCATCCACTCAGAGTACTGCTCATGCTCTCTTCAACTTAACCGAATCCGGTCGGAAGTAAAGCAAAAACATTTTTGTCAACTGAGATAAGCCATCTGTGCAGAATCTGCTAACCTTTAAGCATTGAATGTTAATCAGTCTATTTCCAACCCAAAATTTTTTGGATTGCGTGGATTGCAACACTTTCCTCGGGCGACGCCATTGTTTTGTTAGTTCGGCAGAATGCAGTGCTTCCAGTTCGCTTGAACTGATCCTCCCTCCCCTGACCAGGGCTGGACTGGCCATCGGGCGTACCGGGCAATGCCCGGTGGGCTGGCAGGCCTTTTTGGGCCGACGAGGTTTACTTGAGGTTTATTTTATTTATTTATTTTTTAATGGACCCGGCCCGGCCCAGCCATGTCACACAGCCGAGGGCCGAGGTCCGTCCGTTCCTTCCCTCTTGGCCGTGCGGGCTGTCAACTTAACCTGAAAGTTAAATAAAACTTTGGCCCAGGCCATAACTCATTATGATTGGTTCTGGGCTGGCCCTGGCCCTAACACACACACACAGCAGAGGGCCGAGGTCCCGCCCCTTGGGCCTCGGCTGTCAATCAGTCACGTCACTAACTGACAGAAAAATGGAGAAGAAACGTAAAGGAGGCGCGGAGTCCCATTTTTTGGTCCCAGTCCAGCCCTGCCCCTGACTGCTGATCGGTCCAAGCTTTTTAACGTTTCAACTAGAAAAGATTTTCGACGGGATCGAGGCCAGACCGATTTACGTAGAGAAACAGACGTTGAACTTGTCAGTCAGGGTGGTCTCATTAGGCTAGTGATTACAGGCTTTAGATCCACGGTGAAGGGCACATGTCAGACTCCCTACATCCGCTGTGGTTGGTTGTATGGGTGTGGGGGTGGGGTTACCTGTACTCCTGCAGGTTCCTGGACAGCCCAGCGCTGTGCTCAGAGTGCAAGGCTGAGCAGCTCACCTGCAGATCCTCCAGGCCTCTGGAAGAGCACCAGGAAGAGAGGAAATCAGGGATATGCCTTATACATTCTCATTTCAATTGACCATTAATTCTATACCTTGAATCGCCTATAAATATGAAACAAAGAAACCCAATAATAAACATCTGTATAATAATAAAAAATATATAGATACACACACACACACACACACGGTATATATATATATATTTATTTATTTAAAATGGTACAGATGGCAAAAATACAGTATCTTTGATACCTTGCAGGTAAAATAGTTTAACAACATAACCATTCACTTTAACAGCAACTACATATGATATATGTAGTGCTTAATTTATACACACAGCACTGAATTCACCGATAGATATTCCTTAGACACTCCAGCCCCGCTTGGAGGTGGCCAATGAATCAATGAATCAATCCAACGAGCGTATATGCAGGGTGCTTACGTTAAAACCTCAAAGTTCTGCGCCTCTCCATTCCAGTAGTACTTGGCACTGTGGTGTGTGAAATATCGGATCTGCAGGGAGCAAAGGAGAGCTGTTGGTTTGGGAGTGTGTGCGCGTGTGAATCCATTAAAAGTGTGATATCTCATACGAAAACAAAGCCATGGCCATGTGCGTGCGATCGTGCGTGTCGGACATGGCAGTGTGCGTGCGAGTGCGTGTGTGCACGAGACCTGCGTGGGTTGGTATTCGCCATATCTGTGGATGAGCTCTTGATTGGGGTCGGCCTGGGATGTCTGACGGCGGGGTCCTTTCCCCGTGGCGGGGGTGGGGCTGTCGGGGGAGGGGATGGAGGAGGGGGAGGTGGTCTGGGTATCCAGGATGTGGAAAGGGCTCCTCCCGGGAGCCAGGATCACGCGCACCTTGGCCAGGAACCAACGGCGGAACTCGTCCTGTGGAAGGGCGGTAGAGGAACACAGCGTGCGTTTAGGCCGAGAGTGGGTCATGATTTCAGGTCCCGTTTTCAGGTCTCGTTCTTCCCATGAGCCATGCCTGCCAATGAACAGTCCCGTGGGCAAGAGGTAGGACTGGGTAAAAATATAGATTCATCAATGCACTGCGATTTATTTGTTGTAAGTCATTGTAATATAGAAGCGAGTACGCCTAAATGTACACATACCCTTTTACATTTGTCCATGTTATGATTATGACTTTAATGCTGCAGGTTTAGCTCAGAAACAATACTATAGTGTATTCCCCTTTTGCTAGTTAAAGCAAATTCATTTAATTCATTTTGAAATGGTTAATTCTAAATAATATTTAGGTATTTTTGTCAACTGCACGTATTATTGAATCAATATCGAAGCAATTGGATCAATATCAAATCAAAAATCGAATCGAAGCAAGACCTAAAGAATCAAATTGAATTGAATTATGAGGTACCTGGCAATACCCAGCCCTAGCAAGAGGAGCAAGATAGTGACAAGGAGCAGGACAACGAAGACCAGGAGAGTACGGAAAGGTTTTTCTATTCCGGAGACTAGGACAAAAGCAATTACCGAAACATGTCATCGAGACAATCTCTAGGAGATGCCACGCCCACTCTCTATAATGAGGATTTGGAAGACCAGGTCCAAGTACTGGGACGGGGTTATCACGGGAATTTGAACCCCCGACCTTGGCAGTGCAGGTCCCATGTTTTACCCTTTGAGCTATCCGGGAGCCCACCCACCCACACACACACACACACACACACTAGTGGGACTTAGCCTGACATCGGGAAAAACAATTCGCAAATGGGTATTAGTCTGGAACCTCTCTTGTTTATGTAAGGGGAGCAAAATGGGTCTGAACACTATTAAATAGACCTCCACATCAAACCAGACCTCCACCCAACCCCAGCCCTCCCCTCCCCCCCCCCCCCCCCAGCGGCGGAGTGACCCCCGGGGGGGCCTCGCTCACCGTGCTGCGGAGGAGCACCACCTGGGCGTCCTGCGCGGTGGTGCGGGTGCAGGTGGACCTGACGCACCACTCGGGCAGCCAGTAGAGCAGCAGCAGGAGGAAGCCCCCCGTGGACAGCACGGCCAGGCCCACCACGGCCAGGCGCCAGCGGCACAGGCGGAAGCCCTGCAGCTCCTAGGGGACCGGGGGGGGGGGGGGGGGGGGGGGGTCAAAAGGTCAGAACCGGAGGCCGACAAGCGCATGGACAGGAGGAGGTTGGATTTGATGTAGGCGTGTGATGGGGCCCACCTTGGATAGGCAGCTTGGGCTATGAGAGCCGGAACAAAAACAACAGAATACAGGACAGCCATGCTAGATGTATGGTCCTTGTATGATCATTAAAGGATACCAAGAAATAAAACTAACTCGTTTTTGCGTTTTATATTTTTCCAAAAGTGCCTTTTGTTATTTATAGGAGGTTAGGATTATGTAGAAGGAGGTCAAATGAAACAAAGCGCCCTTACCATCTCATCCTCTTCTCCTCTGTTGAGGATCTTGACGTGTTCCTGCTCCATGCTGTCAACGCTTGCGAAGTCCCGCCCTCCGAGTCACTGCCAACAAGACGGATCTTATAATCAGGCTCAGGTTCTAAACTAGAGATGGGTATCGATAGCCGGTTCCAACTGGGACCCGGGAAGCATTTTCACAAAGCCCGGACCTCAACAAGCTGGGACAAGCTGATACATTTATAGTGTCCCCGGTAATATATAAAAAAAGATGACCGGTGATCATTTTTCATCATGTGTGTTTGCAATGGCCTGGGTCTGTGGCTCTCTAAAAACACCAGAAACATAAGTTCTATTTTATTATGGCCTTGTTTCTGCAAGTAATCTCTCACGCTCTCACTACAAGATTTGATGCAGACGCAGATCACAGCAACACCAATAGAAATCACAGCAAGGGTTCGATTTTTCATGGCTTAAGCTAGCGAATAAATCAGTTTCACCTATCACAATCAGTTCTCTAATATTGTTTATCCAGAAGGCAACAACAATTTGCCTGACCACGGGCAATAAAAGTGTTCTGAACATTACAACTTTTCATTAACTTAGACTAAATGACATGAACATCTTCCAGATGCACACAATGTTCAGCAATCACGGACCAGACAGAGCGGAGATGATGAACATTGTAGTAGGTTTGAAACAGCAGTGGTGCAAAGGGAAGCAAATCCACAGATGGACAATTTCCGGACATGATATTTAAGTGTTTCGATTTCAACAGCAGTCACAGCCGCAAACAGCCTCCAGGAGGTTGAGTACCTGGATTAGACACATCCGGTACCGGTTCGAACATGAATCAATCGTATTCATTTACATGGCATGCAAAATGCTGTCTCCCATGGCCCACTCAAACAGAAATGTGTCCGGTACGAGAGCTTGTATATCTAAAGTTGACCCTCAAACTGCACAGCCATTTTGCCCATCATCCGACTCACATACAGGGTGTATAGAGCCCCTTTACCACTGGACAAAAAAAACAACTTACGCCCACTAACATCTGGCTTTCAGATTTAGTGTGAAAGGTTACAATCGATATTCATTCCCGGGGACAAATGACTCTACAGTCAGTGTAGTCAGGGGTACTTATCAGTTCCAGCTCCGATCAGCGGGGAGGGAAACGTGACACTCCGGTGGACATTATATGCAAAAGCCATCCTGTTTTCCAGAATGGTGTTTTGACGGGGGTCTAGCCGTTGGTAGACAGGAAACAAAAATGGAATATAGATTGTTCAGCGAGACTGAACAAGTTACAGATGTGAGAAAGAAAGTTACCACCATAACATAGTATTAGCATTGTGTAGCATCTTATCCTATCCATCTTGCTGTGTACAGGGAATGGGCTAACCTTACAATTGTTAGTGCTTGGCACCTTGATCGATGAACATCCATACTGTACCGACAGCGATGTATTGTTTCTCTTTCTTCTGACAAATGTACTTAACGTAAGTCGCTTTGGATAAAAGCGTCTGCTTAATGCCCTAAACGTAAAATATAAATGTAACATTGTCACTGGCCTCCGTGCTGCGTTCTATTATTTACTCGTTCAACGTCACAAAAGTACAGTTGCCGGCAATTTTGTGAAGTTGAACATGACACACAGAAGCAGTTCTGTCTACCGTCAAATGGAAAGTAGTCAATCATCTATTGAACGGCTTGAAATCTTGGTTGAAAAACTGATTCATGTAGCCGTTTGGGACCATAAAAGGCAAGTAGCCATGAGGTAATTTCAGCTCTAAAGCTAGACAGAACCGACAAGATTTCCCTCCTAGCCAAGTAAGGTTCCACCACAACTGTACTTTTGTACTTTAAACTTACAAATGAGAATTATTGGATATTCATTCCTCTTAAATCTTCAAGGTGAGTTTTCATTGATTGATTCGGATTCATCCCTTTTCTGATGTCAATGTGGCTTTGCTGTGGCTTCAGGGAGCCCTCTAAAATCAGAATCACAGTCTCGATCGAATCGAGAGGCCCAATGATCCAGGGAAACAAGAAAAAAGGGCCGACAGTGTTAAGGGGGATTTAAACCCTGAACACAGATAGCCTACTATGGAGATATTTTTGGAAGAGATAGCCGTCGAGTTACTTAATAGGTCTCTCTGTACCTCACCTACTGAGACCGCTGCCAAGGCTTCAGTGCACCTCCCCAACAATGTCACCGCATATCAGGTATGCCGATATCGGCCACAGTCTTTCGATTGTCATGCCAATCTGTCCGTTTAATATGCTAAGTGAGATCAGATCAGAAGTTAAGCTTGACACGTCTTCTTCTCATTTGAAAGATCACCAGTTGTCATTGATTGGTTGATTGATTGATTGACGGTGTAGGCAGGCCTGCTTTTGGATCCAGGGCCTTGCCCGTACAAGGCCCCAGATCCAAAAGAGGGCAGAACCAGTGTACGTGTGCTCAAGTTCACCCTGACAACCATAGTCCAAAAGTGGATATGGTTTCATAGGCTGAATGAGTGGAGCTGGTCGCCCTCGCTGGGAGGAGGAAAGATCACAACAGGTGCCATACTGTATACCTCCGGAGACAGCTGGGGAATATCAGAGGAGGCCATTTAGCTTTGAGTGCCACATCAAATCCTTGGCACGTGCGCCCACGTATGCACGTAAGCACGCGAATACACACACACTTGCATGCCACAGAGAGGGGCGGAAATATGAGAAAAATGAGTAGCGAGAGGGGGACAAAGGAAGAGATTAAGGGAGGTGGGTAGCAATTCTCAGAGGCTTTTGGCAGGCCACCCTGTTGAGAACAATGGAGCATGTGTGTGTGTGTGTGTGTGTGTGTGTGTGTGTGTGTGTGTGTGTGTGTGTGTGTGTGTGTGTGTGTGTGTGTGTGTGTGTGTGTGTGTGTGTGTGTGTGTGTGCAGACAAAGTATGTAATTTTCAAAAAATGTGTGTTTAAACGTGCGTGTGTGCATGCGCGCACGCGTGCGCGTGTTTTTGAGTGCTCACAGGCTTTTGTGTCCATCTGCATGCGTGTGTGTATGTGTGCATGCGTGTGTATACTATGCATATATTTGTACATGCAAGTACATGCAACTGGGTTTATATGAGTGTGGGAGACAAGTAAATAGACAGAAACAGGAGGGGGGGGGGGCGATAAAGGTCTCAGACTGGGACTGTGGGGCTGAACATAGACTTTGTACTGCAGGGCTTTTCTGTCCCCAAGCCAACCCGTCCAGACTCCAAGCCCTGGGTGAGGTAGTAAACAGTGGAGAGGCTTCCACAATGAGATTAGAAAGGAGGCGACGTTGTGAACGTCGGCGTGATCTTAATCCGGTTCCTAAGACTCCTTTTCTCGCCTGACCGAGATCAACGTGTCTGAGGAGGATGACTAGTGACAGTGGGTCAGTGGTAGCCGGATACAGTCTGGGTTGCCCTGGGAAAAGTCTGATCTTCCTTTACAGAAAATATGTCTGCAACTAGCGGTGATCTTACACCAGAAAATATGTCAAAAAACCGGGGTCAATCCCCATTTGGAGTTCCTATGTTGCAATGCAAATCTAGATAAGGGCTTGTTTTTTCTAGGAATGTATGCATTGCTGTCAACGCCTGTTTCAAGTGTGATTTCATGTAAATTCAAGGTTTTGCTAGATAAAAGGAGTTGCATACCGATACATTGCGTAACACCAAGGGTTCCCACCCTATCGGCCACCCACACAGTGCCTCTCCTGGCACTGTTCTAATCTTATCGGCCTGTCGCACCGGGGTCATACTCTTTCCTTGACAGTGGGATATTTAGCTTGGGACCAAGCCCTTCCTTGTATTTACAATGGGAGCCCCCCAGCCGGCGCTAGGCACTGGGTGCGAGGCAAGCCAGCAACCCCCCCCCCCCTCGAGACTACAACCCCACCCCATGCACCGAGGCTGGAAATGCCAGGAGCACGACATCACAATACAAGGGGGACTTTGGTAAGCAAAGCAGGGTAAAGCTGTAGCCTTGTACGTCTTGGGTTTGTAACAAACAAGGCCCTCAACAACCACGCATCATCAAGCCCATTGAACTCTGAGGCCAGTGCCATCCTCTGTAGAGGGCAGGTAAGCTCCTAGTCCATGTGATGACCAGTACGACTGAAATCACATAATTACAGGCTCTTGCAAACAAAAGTAAACCCCCAAGGCGAGCTGGCTTTCCATTTTGTTGCCGACATAACAGTAAGTTACCTTTGACAAATAAGTAAAATACAAAATGAATAACTTGTCTGGCAGGTCTGAGACAACCAAAAGAAAGTGAACGAGGGAGAAAGAACCACACACAACCATGTATTAAAAATGTGTTTAAAAAAAAAGAAGAGAAGAGACAGAAGCTATGACTCACGCCCCGTGACTTCAAGAACGCCATTGATTACGTACTTGGTTCCCCTTCCCGGTGAACAGCAAACATATTTTAACACAATTGACATCTTCCAACTGCCCCAGCACGTATGGCCAGTGAACATATAATATAAATATATTTTGTCAACCAGTAACAAAGCTTTTTGTCACTTCCAGAGCATATTTTAACCATAATCTTTGATAGAAGAGCCAAATCTTCTTTGGCACTTCCAAAAAAAAATCTAGTAACTTACCTGCCGCTGCTCTACCAATCAGAGATGGAGTCCCCCTGGCCCTAACTTTAACGAGTACAGGATGTTAAAGGACAGGAGCCTCATAGTATGGTTCTCTATGCACACCCACCTTGAGGACCTGGGTCCCTGTTGCTCTCAGGCAGTACCCCTCAGTAAGCTCGTTCTGTCACACCAACCTGGATCCCTGGGAGAAAGAATAACACACAGACCCATAGAGTCAGTAGGAACAAGGAGCTTGATGAAAAACGAGGGGAATTTCAGGTGGCTTGACGGAATCTAATGGAACCATAATATTCTACACTGAAAATCTACAATAGACAATGATAAACACATCATGAATGTGGCCTTAACGACGTGAATTAGGTATAAGAAACAGGTTTGTCAGTCTGCAGTTTTACAGCCTGATCAAAAAGGCTTAAAAAAAAGCAGCTCATGCATTTCGACAGAGGCAAAAATCTATCTGTCAAATAATGCTGCAAGTTATTAATTTGATGTAAGAGGCCAGTTAACACAACAAAAACTATATTCAGAATATTTGCCTCTGATATTGTGTGTTTTTTAAAGTTTATATTTGATGAATGCATGCTAGACAGTTTTTTTTAAGTACAATATCAATAGTGTAAATGCTCAGACATCAACTCATGGGATGCTAACAGACTGAACAAGTTGGTACGGAGGAATAACTCCGTAGCCGGAGCTGAACTTTTAGAATCTGGAGGAGGTTGCGGAGGGTAGGATGAGTAGGAAGCTGGACGCTGTCCGGACAAACTCCTCCCCGCTATGGTGAGCCAGGGAAGACAAGGCACCAGCTCAGCCGACGACACATCCCTCCTTCGCAAACCACAAAGTGCCTTGTCAGTTGGTCAGAGTGCGAGTTAGTTCATTGGGCCTGTCGCCATCCGGCTCAACAACCAAAGCTTGACCAACAACATAAAACGTTAAGACCTTGAAGGCCTACTCCTCAAATTAGACCCTTAACTACTGCATCTGTCTTGGACTCACATGTGTACATCTATTGATAGAAAGACTATACATACAGTTATTGATTACATTTTTATTCCTATTATTTTGCTTTGGTCTGTACTCTGACCTGTAGCTGTCCTGTGTTTCATTCTCATAGTCATTGCTGCTCTAACGCCTGAATTTCTCTCCAGGTATTAATAAAAGGTCCATCTTAACCAACATATGGTTGATCATTTTATTTAGGTACACGCCACTGCGGAGTCCAGACATAAATGTGACCTTGGACAAGGGGGTGGGCACCGGGCATCTTACTCATGAATGCTTCCAGACAGCCAGGCGGACATTGGGGTACAAACGTCCTAAACCACTTGACCATCCGAGGTCATCAGTGGTTCCTCATCTATATATAGAACCCCATGAGCAGCTGCTGGCCACTGGTCAACCTTCTGAATCCCTGTGTCTTCAGCGTCATGAGCTACGTGGAGAATGGGATCAGTGAAGAAACCATTAGTGGGTGGCGACCGGGCGCGAGTCAAACCACAGCTGAGGGGAGTTGGGTGTCGTGGTCAAGGACCGGTGATATCAGACTGCTGACCTCCCAAAAGAGACTTAGTGTGGGGTCGGCTTAGTTCAGGAAGTAGAGCCGGTTGGCTGGTAACCAAGTTTATAGTTCGACCCCGGGCTCCTCCTAGCTGAGTGCCGAGGTGTCCTTGGGCAAGACACCTGACCCTAATTGCCCCCGACGAGCTGGCAGCAGCGGTGCAGGGTTAACTCCGCCGTCGGTGTGGGAATGTGTGCCTTAACCGTTGGAAGTCGGTATACCTAAAAATGCCATATACGATGCTGCAGCATGCCTACTTCCTTTTACAAGGCGAGTTCAAGGTTTAAGTTGCAGTCAGTTTCGCAAGTTTGTTACCTGACGTGGCCACTGTTGTGATCTGACGTGGCACAGGGTGCTTGCGGGGGAGCGTTGCGGTATTCTCTAAACAAATGAAAGCCATTCATTCTTGCTGTTACTGTGACATTTAAGCAAGGGTCTGTATAAAGCCTCTGGCAATATGAGTTTGGCCCAACTTTCATAGGGATGCTATTAAAAATTGGATTCTTCTGTGCTTTTGGGAGCTGGGGGGGGGGGGGGGGGGGGGGAGACCATGAACCACAAGAACCGTGTTTGCCGGGAGCTATGGGGGATCTTCAGTTCACCATGTTAGGATATCTCCCCGTCACAGCTCCTGATCAACCATCTCAGGCTTTTCATCGCAGACTGCTGGTCTTTGGGGTTGTCTGTGAGAGGCCTGCAGGGTTTTAGCACAATCGCCTGGGAAATCGACTCTGGAGGCACCTGTACTTTAGTAAATCAGGTTTAAAAATGTTGCAACACCAAGAGTTCGGCTCTTTCTCACCCTGTGGAGGGGACAAAGGTTCAGAGGTTAAGAGGAAAATCTGTTATTATCGTGATTATGTACCTGAAGGAAATTTATTGTCTCTTCAAATAGGAAATAGGGCCCCCTAGTCCTACACTTTATATACACACGCCCACTTTTGTTGACCCCTGGGGCCGTTTCACACCCCTGAGAAACATCGGACATACCAACAACAGAGATACTTGACTGAGGTTTAGCTGAGCCTTTAACTTAATCTGAGATACATAAGGCATTCATTATTTGTTACGCCCTATGCCTGCGGCAGCATGGCAGTTGATGATTTCACACTCCTAACCAGCATGACCTTAAACACAGTGCCCTTAAACACAGTGGCCATTGCTTTCTTACTGAGAAAGAAATTGTAGCAGATACAAGAATATTCAAGAGAATATTCAACTAAACAAATTGGACATTTAGTTATCAACCTGGCCTACCACACACACACACACACACACACACACACACACACACACACACACACACACACACACACACACACACACACACACACACACACACACACACACACACACACACACACACACACACACACACACACACACACACATTAAAGTAAAGCAATTGTCAAAAGATAAAAGAGAAATGACTGGTCGTTCAGCCAACGAAAACAAAACACAGATGGTGGGTCTCAGGCCAGCAAGGCTAATCTGTTATTAAGAGACTTAATTCCAAGATGCCTGTGATCAAAAAAAAGGCAAGAAACAGACAGACACTAAGAAGTATTTTCTATCTCATCCTAATAGGGCACCAAGGGAGTCAAGGGAACCTGGGAAGCTTTTGACTTGGGCAGCCAAAAAGCTACCATAACTCTAGCATCAATCAAAAGCTGATGTTGAAACTGTTTTCAAAATGCTTAATGACATCTTTATTTGACTTTCATTTTGATAGGTTTCCTTATTAGCACACCCGGTGCTTAATGTTCCTTTATTTTTGTTGCTAATTAATAAAAAAAAAATCTATCTTTACAATTCTGTACAAAAAAAACATTGTATTAGAAGTGGATTTCCCTTTCAGTCATCATCCCTCCAAGCAGATGGAGGCCAAGAAGACTTCTGACAAACAATAAAAGCTTTTTTTGGAGAAGTTAAGCAAACGTTGTTTGACCTTTGATATCCTGACTCAAGAATAGATGAACAAAGTAACAAAAAAAGAAACGAATGAACTCAAATGTATCAACTGAATGTTGATACATTTAAATACAATCCACCATGCTGTGTTTGTTGACAGCGCTGAGTGAGAGCCACTGAGAGGTGATCGCCTGACTCGATTGAGAAACATAAATCACGCTACTAGGCTATAGAGTAGGACATTTAAATAATAATAAAAAAAGATAATTTAGGGATGATTAAAGTACGCCAACAAGGTAGGTAGAAATGACCCTGTCTCAGTTATTCAGCCACATGTAGGCCTATGTTGGTCAACTCCTTGATGTTGGGAGATACATATAGCCTACTGTGTAGCGGTGTTAAATGCGAGTAATGTGACAAGCACATTCACAGATAACAGAATGAAACCAAATAAACTACAGACCGCGTTCTGATAACCAAACGTGTAGTAAGTACTATAAACACACCAGAACATAGTTGGGTCACATCATAGAGAAACGAATGGAGGCTGACAGATCTGATGCTAATAGCAGACGGGGAAATAAAGGCAACACAATCCTGCCTCCCAGCACACATGCGTGTAAGCAGGTGAAGTGTTTCTACCACCAGACAGTCATGATGACATGTTATTGCGGCTTGACTAACAGTTAGCCAACGTGAGCCACGCTTTAATGTTAAAAAAGGCAGCGGCTGCAAAACACTCACACGCATGTCATCTCCAGTCATTTTTAAACAGGCAGTCACCACCCAAACAAATTCCTAACGGGTGTTTCATTTTACTGAATGAATTGGCCATACTGATAGCTATCTGTCAGATAGCGTATGTGTGTGTGTGTGTGTGTGTGTGTGTGTGTGTGTGTGTGTGTGTGTGTGTGTGTGTGTGTGTGTGTGTGTGTGTGTGTGTGTGTGTCTATGTGTGTGTGTGTGTGTGTGTGTGTGTGTGTGTATATGTGTGTACGTGTGTGTGGCTCTATGCTACACATGGCTGATGGACATCCCCTGTATTCACTTACCCCAGAACCACCCGGACACTTTGAAGATCAGCTGAAAATCATGGTGAGACGAAAGCAGGTGTTATCTGAAGCGAGACGTCGTTGAAGAGGGAAAAATTACAACCCAAATGTTCTCTTCTCTCTCACAAGAATGAAGAAGGGGGAAGGCGCTCGACGTTGACAGACAGCTCGGTACAACGCGTCTGAGTCGTGGAGGGCTGAACTGCCTTGAACTGGCTCACGAGAGGAAGTAGGATGTGACATCAGAAGCGTGTAGTCCGCAGCGAATCCACACTGCTACGCCAATGCATGGATGCCGTTATACATTATTGGCTTGAATACTTTACGTCCATGCACGGTTCCCACGTAAGGCTGCAATGCAATAGCAATATGACGATTAAAAAAATATATACATATATAAAATATACTTAATTTTTTTTTAAAACTCTAATAATAAATGATAAAATGTCATATGTAAACACATAGGGCCAACCTATTTTATATAGATATATAGCAATTGTAAATAGATTTTACCCAAAAATTTGTGCTGTTTTTATCTTTTTTGGAGCCTTATTGTATAGTTTAGTGAAACATTTACACAGAGGCATCCCCTCTCTGCTCATACAACCTGAGAGGAAAAAATTCCCTGCATGGTATGGTCAGCGTGTTACAATGCATCAAACAAGGCCTATGTGATTCTCCTCTGACGTAAGCAAGGCGACAAGATAAACACAAAGGCCTATTCTCCCCAGCGGCTTCAGATGTCCTAATCCTTTCTCTCTGTCACTTGTGTAAACAGAATTCCACCTGTTAATATGGGATGGGAGAGTTTGTTTTCCTTGTGTTTGGAGTCTGAACTAGGGGATAGGGATTAAACCCGTGTCTAGCCGGACCCCCCCTGTCCAGAGTCCAGACACAGTAGGGTTCTAGCTTGTTATTTATCACTGACAACACAAATTCTCATCATTCAACACAGTTGTTTTGCAGATATAGTCTTTTGCAAACAGAAGACTTCACCCTTAATGTAAGAGGGCCAGTGTGCACAAGTTTTAATTTTGGACTTGAATCACATTTCTGCTTGGATGATGTCATATTTCTTACTGACTCATGAAGAAAAACATTGTTGGGCATTTTCATTGGTTAAAAACTGATGTCCAAATGGAACACATTTAATCCTTATCATATGACTCAAGACTGTCTCCCTTTAAACCGCAATTCAAACCCATATTCAATTTATCTCTACAAGTATGTCGTGGGTTCAAAACCATGTTTCATCAGATTGACATGTTGATGATTCGGTAAAAGGTATGAAGGTGACCGGCTTGAACATTTCACCTCAAGCGGTGTATTGTCCCATTATCAAAACATAAAAAAATAAAGTTCCCTGATGCAATCTGTACCCATAACTCATGAAACAGGACAACATGCGATGTATGCGGAAGGCAGAGAACAGGGGGTGAAGTCGAGGCCCCATTAGATTACTGTTTATCGCCTTGGCAGGCTCTTGGCAGAGGCCTGTCGCCTCGTCTAGACCTGATAAATACTGATGACCAACAGAATGCAGGATGTGACCTGAAAAACCTCCCCAAGCAGAATGGGAGAGGGCAGTGTTCGTGTGTGTGTGTGGGGGGGGTGGGTCTGAGGCCAAAGCGGACTGATAAGGGCGTTTGGATGTCTTCCTTCCGATCATTGAGCCGCATTGCGTGGCCATAATGGGGGAGGGGCTGGTGTACATGTCCTGACATCTGAACTGTGGGGACAGCAAATGGAGTCACCGCCACAATCATCAGCAGCCATTCTGGCGCCTTTCAATTCTGTTCAACACAAAAGAGCACGCTCCCTGCAAGTGCATGCTGCGCACACACACACACACACACACACACACACAGTTTATGTTTGTCACTTCATTTATTTATTACATTATCTATTCACATGACCAGCCTATTACTGATGGAGCTTGATACGGCGTTTGAGGGGAACGCCGTTTCCCCGTCCTCCACTTCACAGAGGCATCTCTGTGAAGTCAGAAGCGCTGCAGGTGCTCGCCACAAACGGTGGAGGGTTCTTGGGCCAATCCTGCAGGAACTCATCCCCCTCCTCCGTTCTCCATGGTGGTTCACTCCAACAGCTTCTGGCCTCCTCAAAGTCCCACTGAAACATGACAGCAATCTTTTCATTTAGAGCGCATGTGGAGCGTAGTGGCCATCACATGATATGGGCCAGCGCATTCTTTCAACGTTCACATCATGTACTACACCCGTCCCGTCTAACATGCTCAAGATAGTAGTAGCTAGTTGCAAGATAGTATCGTGGGAATGGTATTTCATCACTTTCAGCTGAAAGGCACTGGGTCTGATCCCCAAAGTCCACAGCCTACTTGTAGGAACCCCAGAGCAAGTTGTAATATATTGGGATCAAACATAAACTGAAACTGCCACCACATGGGATAACACCTTGCGGTTTTTAAGGCAACCATGTGAAAATCCATATCTAGGAAAGACTCAACTTTTGACAGTAGTGAAGCAATAAGGGTAAAAAAAAAGTGCAATATTTGACATCCCGTTCTACAAGTTCCAACAACTGTTATTTGCCTAGCTGTTGGGTTAACATTATACCACCATCTAGTGTACAACTGTGGATATTGCATCTTATATCCAATATAGTCATTGAATTCTATTTTTGTTGTTAACTTTTACCTTCAATACCCACTAATTATCTAATATGTTATGTCATTGGCACACTAGTGGTAAATCAAACCAAATACCTTAATCGGTTGGTTTGAGACTGGTTGTGCCAGGTTCCCTGACTATTGTAGGACTATGCTTGCAGTAGCTAGAGTCTGTGAATCTGAATAATAATAATTCATAATTTTAAATATATAATAAAAAATATATTACATACGTGAATAAATAAATACGATTCTGAGTAATCGACTCACCTCCAGGTCGGAGCTGTAGGACGAGGAGTCATAGGAGGTGCAGGAGGAGCAGACAGACCCCCCACTCGCCACCTGGACCAGCTGTACTCCTCTCGTAGTCCCAGTCGCCAAGTTATCTCTCCCAGATAGCATCAAGTCCTCTCGGCATTCCTACCAACACACACAATGTGGTCTACACAAAGAGAAAGGCACCAAGCTCCTCCGTTTGATTCCCAGTGTCAACAAGATTCAAGAGCCAAAACACCTAGCTTCCTACCTGCTGCTTGATGACAAGTTCTGAATGCAAGTTGATTTGGACAATTAATAAATGGTATAGAGTAGTAAGAAATGAGTTTGAAAAGTATTCAAATGATAAAATGAAGGACATATTTGGCGTACTTTCACTGCAGGTTGAACACTGACGTCCATATAGTGGCCGATTTCAGCGGTCTTTGGTGTCTTGCTGTTGTTCTTCTTTGAAAGACCACGTTGAGATCCAAGCGAGAGAAAAATGGAGAAAAGATCACAGGAACATGAAGAGCAATAACCTGTTAGTGAACTGCAACACAACAAGTCATTGCTTGTTTACATTCGAGACCTTTATCTGTGATCTCAAACCTGGCGTCTCTAGTCCCAAACAAGGTAAGCCATATTTTAACTGAAATGACAAGCAAGTAAAGCTTGGCTAAAAGAGACCTCATCAAACCTTTCACTGACCTCTTTTGAATTATCATGAGATTCTGGGAAATAATCCAAAAAGAGATCGATAGATGCATCAATAAATAGGATAAGAGACGAAAGGGCCAAAATAGGAACTTGCTTCTTGTTTTCTGTGTTTTTTCAGTTGGTTGCCATGTCTCTTATGAAAGTGTGGAAACTCTAGAAGGCTCTGTGTGTCTAGTGAGATCCTCTCAGGTTTCCGTCTGGCTCCTTTTCGGCACCAAAATATGACCAGAACCTAACAGTTCAAGGTTAATGGCCAACAACTCAAAAATATGGAAAGCAGTCAACGACATATAAACCCTTCACATTAATATACATTATTCAGTAGTGTAAAATGCAATCATGACATGTCAATGGCACTCATTTCGAAGCAACCATAAACATTAAAAAGCAAACATCCAAATATATTTGGTTTACAACGACACAATATAAAAACATTTTAGACCCTTCCTCCTCTCAATTCACTGTCAGTCACTTTGGATAACAGCGTCTGCTTAAAAAGTGCCGGTCTTGAAGATCTGTTTCGTTCACACACACACAAGTGATTTGAAGAGCTAGTCTCTCTGGCAGAACATCCATGGAAGGGCCATGGCAAACACATCACTAAATGTGCGCCGCTTACGATTTGAATGCATGGCACGAAACTCGCATTCTGCGACTTTTACTCCGAGGGAAGATCTTTGCAGATATTTGAGATGGGCCCCCTAAACGGTCCAAAGAGGAATACCACAGATCTGAGCCCCAAAGGAGGATACGAGCAGGTCCAGCGTGGCGCCGCAGAGGGCAGAGAGCAGCCAGGGCGCTGCCTTGAGGAAGAGTCCGGGAACCACGGGGTCAGAGAGCAGGAGGGCGGAGATGTAGAGGAGGCCGGTCGACGAGCACAGCACTGCTGAGACACCGGCCGCCGGAGAGACCTTCTCCCTCCTGCACTGGACGCAGAACACACGGAGCATAAAGGATGCCATTACAAGATGGCCAACATTTCATTCTGATTCACGCTAAGATTGAAACATGGAATGTGACCATGGCAGCTCTAAAAAGTTGGGACATTATGAATCAAATCAAATATAATAAAATGACATTTCCTTTCTGATTTCTATTGTTAGTCTGCACTCTGTCCTGTTTATGTCGTTTTTCGGGACGTACTTGTTGTGGCTCCCATTTCCATTTTATGATGTTCAGTGTTTCATATGTCTGCCCTTTTATCTGCAACAAATCTACATTCAAAAATGAATCAAGTTAGCTCCACGGTGTCTTACTGCTCGGTTGATGGCAGGGAATCTGGAGGTGCAGACTATGGCGAGAGAGATCATGCCCAGAGTGTAACCCAAGACCTGTGTGTTATCCTGAGGAAGAACAGCACATTCTGTGGTTAACACTGTTTTGAACAATGACAATGATGGAGGCCAGCCAAATGATTCACAAACAGACTCAGATTCCAGAAATACCACCTGTCATGTCATATTCAAATTTCAAATACAAAAGAAAAACACCGTTCCAAAAGTGAAGAAACACTTAGGTTTATGTTTGCCACTTTTATTGCCATTTATTTTCCACATTATATATCCAGCACACACCCACACACTGGCTTGAAGAAAGGTATCAAGTAGTTTTCTTCGTGCAAAGGGCCTGTATGCTGGGATGCTCTCACTGGTTGCATAACCTCCTAGTCCCATCAACAGACACATACAGAGGAGATGCTGCCTTCGTCGTCTCCTGATTATCCTAAGCCTCCTATCTGAGGACAAACACAAGAAAATCGATGAGTAGCTAAGAGTGAATAAACTGGACGCTGATGTAAATTCGTTTTGTTATCACTATGACTTTCCTGACAAGCAAAATGTCCAGTGACTGATTTGCTTAAATGCGGTTGGGCTACGGTTACATTCTCAAAGAACATAAGGCTCATAAAGATGAGAAAGACTAGGAGGAGCTGGCGCTCCGGGCTTACCTTTGGTTGAATTCCAGCAAATATAAAGCGTGAGGAAGATGGAAACAATGTTCACAAAATCCACAGCTACAGTCAAGACACCAAACACTATCTAAAGAAAGTGGGTTGCACAGTAGTCAGATGGTGTGCCGATGCTGTATGACTATTTACGAGTTAATTGGGCTTGAGATGGTTAAATATAAACGATCATGTACCTGGATATCTAGCTGTTGAGAAAGAACCGCGCCGATAGTGCTGCACAGGTTGCCGAGAAAGCAATAGATGGCGACCACTGCTCCAGTGTTCCCCTGCCTCACGGTGCATCGCTGATGGATTAACCTGAGGAAGGAAACCACTGATCTGAATTTTCTCAATTGTTGTGTCTATTGCCACTGCAATCGATGGGCGAGAAACGATAAAAAAAAAGCAATTACTTACACAACACATGATGTAAATAACAGTAGTGCAGACAACGCAAAGAGTGCGAAGGGGACACACGCTTTGTCAGCGTTGAACGAGAGGCAGGTTGTTATCGCCTCGACGCAAAACTGATATAAAGAACGAAAGTTATGAATGCGGTTGTCGGTCAAGTCGTTCATTTTCCTTCATTTAATAGCGAATAGTAGTTAAATCCATTGACGTGCCGCCCAAAAGACAGCATCAAGCGCCGTGTCTGCCAGGAGCCACAGGTGCGCAGTTTGTGAATCTGCTTGATGAGGGGACTTGCGCAGAAGAGCTCTTTCAGGAGCGCAACTGTATAATCAACTTCCATTTTTAATAATAGTTATAGGCTACTTTTGATAATACCTCATATAAACGATTAAATTAAACTGCAGTTATTTGAAAAGATAGCCTACTTACAGAAAATGTGATTTAATGAGGGGTAAAAAGTTTAAAAACACTTGCGGACAGTTTCTCAAAGAAATTGACAATGAGTATTGAATAACCACACTATATGATACTGTACAGGAAATAGTGGAGTACAAGTCAAACAGTGTACAGCCCCAGAAGAATACACGATAGATATTTTTATTTCATTTTCCGATTTAGTAGGCTACATACGCAATTGTATAAACCAGCCGGTTCCTTCAATACAGCACATTACTTGTGCCGTTATTATTTTGTCAATATAGCAATTCGTTTATTTTATTAATAATCTGGGGTTCAGCTGGGTAATATGCATTCAAATAACTGTCTGCAGTTGAGAACAAATTCGTTTTATTCCAATGTCTTAAATATTGTACATGAATAATACAAGCATTTGTTTTAATCTGAAAAATCAACATTTAATTTTCTAGTAAGAAAGAAAATGGGGAAAAGACAAGCTATGAAATTGCCGAGATGAAAATGATGGTTTGGATCATTATCAGTAATCAAGGGCAGTACATTATATATAATGTACTATTTATGGAAACCTGTAGCCTCTAACCTCTCCTTTAACCACTCAAAGAGCCCGGCATTGACCTAGGCTGGTGTTAATTCCTTTGGAATTGCATCTAAACCCTCCCATACAGTCATCCCATTAAATCTGAAATGATCCATGATTAATTTTAAACAGTTTGTTTAGGGCTTATTCACATAGGGGCCATTTTGGTTCCAACTCGGTGCTAATCACTAGCTTGGAGGTTGGGGGAGGGAGCTGAAGATGGCCTCTGGGTGAACCAGGCCCTCAGCCGGGCCTCCTCCGGCTCAGGCCTCCAGGTGCCGGGTGAGCCTGCGGACCTTCTCCTTTTTGTTGCCGTTGCCGTGCTTCTTCCAGGGTTTGCCGACCACGCCCTCGGGGCCCACCTGGCCGGGGCCCACGTGGCCCGGCTGGCCCGGGGTCACGGGCCCGCTGCCCATCTTGTAGCCCATGACGTTCTGGACGCCCTTGGTGAGCGCACGCACGTTCTCCTGGAGGAAGACAGAGGAGGTGGGGACAGGGTTAGGCACGGGTGGGTGGATGTCAATCCTCGTGTGTTCGCACCGTTGAATGTATCATGAAATCTAAAACCACACAAAGTTTGCTTATTTTTACTCAAGTAGTGTGTAAAGGTGCGGCCACACCAGACGCGTATCTCGCGTACTTCGCGTATGAAATCGCCATTTTTTCCATAGGGAACCATTGGTTTATGCGCATATTACGCGTATAAGCAACATTTTACGCGTGTATTGCGCGTATGAGGCGCGTATATTTACGCGCTATACGTGCGTAAAGCGCGTATATCGCGTACATTTCAAGAGTTAAAAAAATTTAACTTTTTACGCTCATACGCATGACGATTAGCCGTGTTGCCCAATCAGCGTTGAGCTTGACCCGACGTCACTGGCAGAGAGTAGTGAGCTTGGACAGAAGCATACGGCTGACATCTTTCTTTATTCTGTGTGGAAATAGTAACATTGTTACGCCATTAAATGCTTTTATGGAAACATTTCTAGCGAGAAATGTGCATTTTACTTTCATAATGTTCGCTCGGTGAATGTGAAGGATGTTTGGTTTGATAGTTAGGGACGAAGAGGGAACGCTCCGTTCACTTGCATGGACAGAGTCTCTGGTTACTAAGCAACCTCAACGTCTTGGCGGACTATTTCTCTGCTGATCAACACTACAGACACTACACGAACAGAAATGGAGGTGGATCAAAATATCATCGTCGCCGTGTGCGGCCGAAAAAAACAGAGAGGGCGTGGGTCGACGTGGCAGAGGATATTGGCGTTCCTGGTAAGATCAGTGAATAATGTGTGTGTGTATTTTGCTTGGCTTCAGCTATCGGTTGTGTTCTACTATGAAAAAAGTTAGCGCCGGTTAGCGGTAGCACCAGTTAGCAGTAATATTGAGTGATACTACTACAACAGACTGTCCCGCTTGTCAGGTTACACAACTTAATATGTATATATGTTCTTGTCAGTGGACGTATGTCGCAGGAGGTGGAAGTCACTCAGGGACAGGTACATGAGACACAAAAAGAATGAAAAGGAGGGGAAAAAAAAAAGAGCGGGTCAGCGGCAGGGAGAGTGGACACGTGGACATTTTACTAGGGTCCTGTCCTTCCTCGACCCCTTTGTCCCCCCCGAGGGAGACCAGCAGCAACTTACCTCTGGGGGCAGAGGAGGTTGAGGGGCGCGTATAGCGCGTGTAGCGCGTGTAGCGCGTATAGCGCGTATTGCGCGTATGCGACCATTTTTGACACAAAATGGTCAAGCAACATTTTACGCGCGCATCTCGCGTAAAAAAGTACGCGAGATACGCGTCTGGTGTGGCCGCACCTTAACCCATCCTTATTTTTTTTGTACAGGTACAGTGTGTGGAATTGATTGGGAACTAGCACAACAGACGTAGACGAAAGGGATCCCATGACAGTAAGAATAGTTTTGCTGTCGATACCTTTGAATATCTTTATAATGTCATAGGAAGTTATACTATGTGTCTGAGAAGCTTCACCCTCTCTCTGATGCAGACATCAAAATCAACCACAATCTCTTCTTCCTGTTCTTCATTTCAGTTTTGCACTAAAAAGGGTCGATGGATACTGTCTATTATGCTGATCCACGAGCCCCAGGCATACCTGATTGAAGAAGTTCTTGTCCACAGGGTTCTCTATCCTCCTGATCTTGTTCAGGCTGCAGCTGGGATTGGAGGACTCGTCGATCTCCCCGTCCGTGGGCAGGAAGGTTCTGTGCTGGGGCTGGAAGTCTGCAGCCTGGATGTGTGGTGGAGGGTGGCAGTACAGGAGCTTGCCCTGTGGGGGACACACACAACCACAACAACACACGAGTGGTCATTAACACTGCCCGGGATAGAGGCCATGCTCACTATATGCTGTTCCTCAACTCTATTCTGCCCTCCTAAGAACCCAGGACTTTGAGATAACACAACGAGAATATGAGTGAGATTAACAGTGTATTTAAAAAATATATTAATTATCGCAAGTTATATATAGGCGGTAACCATAAAAAAAAACAATGTTTTTTGACATTTCTGATAAAAACAGTATCCACTCCATGGATCTTACGTTGACATAATCCTTCAGAACGTAGCGGGCCGATCTTGCCTCGTCGGGCTGTCCGTGGGCCGTCATGAAGCCCCTCATATCTGCAAGACAGGAGGACGGTCAGCTTGGAGCTGCATTAGGACTAAAGAGCTCATCTCGCATCATATGGGGTGAGGGGGGGGGGGGGGTTGTCTGTTCTGTCAGTTAAACTATCAGTCAGTCTGTTGCGTGTTATTTCTGCTTTATGTCTGTACTGTGCTTTGTTATTTATTGTGCTCGGTATGCAGCCGAGTCCAAGAAAAATGGCCCTTTGGGACATTAACGTATATATCAATCAATCATCTCCATTCCGTAGAAAACTTTTAACTGAACACAGAAGGGACAAATCTTGAACGATCGCATTTGGCCCTGCAGCGTACAGCAGACGACAACGCCCCTCTCTAGTTGACTGTAAGGAACTGAGAAGTTGGGTCACTCTGGGGTTGGGTCCCTCAGGTGTGGTGTGGGGGGGGGGGGGAGGCTCTTACATCCGTAGGCCCTGAGCATCTCCTCAGAGGTGGGCGCGCGGTCTGGGTCCTGGTCCTCCCGGGGCCGGATGATGTTGATGCCGTACGTTCTCTCCATGACGTGGCGCGGGATGGTTTGACACACGTGAGCACCCGGTTAAGGGCCGTCGAAGTAAAGAACACTGTTTTCCTATTTGACTTTTATAGCTCAGTCTCTCACTGGTGTACGGCTGTGACTCGGGTCGACTGAGCCTGCAGTCAGCGACCGTGACAGAGCTCGATTACTTCCTAGACACTATCGAACAGGCACACACAGTAACGGACAATTCTGTGGTCAAATTGGCGAGCCACGGTAGGTCATAGTCACGGACAGTCACAGTCACACTGGCACACGTCTATATCCTAAAAGTAAGTCTGAAAATGCGTGGCCAGAAATGACATTTGGCAGGGAGCCAACACTCAATTTAACCGCCACAGAAGGTTGAGCGCTGGAAGGATATGAGGGAGATGCTAGGAACGTGGTCCCTCATCTGATCGATGGACAGGATGCCACAGCAGATCATCTCAGCCTTGGTGGAGACGAAGGAGGGCATCACCAGACCCGGGCAGTCACAGAGGCAGAGGCCAGGCTCCACAAACAGAGTCTATACACAAACAAACAGACACACCGCAGAGGTCAAGGGTCAAGCAACAGACGAAGCTGTATCTCAGGACTGGAGAAGGGTTTTCCATGGAGCGAACGGCTTACCTGAAAGTGCTTGGTGTGACCGGGAGTGGCAGAAACTGACACTTTTTTGTCCCTGAAGATTGTGTTGATGGTTGTACTTTTTCCCACATTGGGATATCCAACCTGTTCAACAGATTTATTGTTACATATTAAAACAAACCCATTCAAACTCCTCTTTATAAAGCGAGAGACATTCAAACATAATGATGTTGTGTTTCCAGTACATCGACTTGATTAAGGCGATGCATGGATGCAATTTCAGCTGCTATTCCATTGAAAATGTAAGTAATAACCTTAATAAATCAAATTATTCCCACAAAACCAGGACAGTTGACAACACATAACCAAACACACACACACACACACACACACACACACAATGCTAAAAACACAGACATCCTGAATCCAAGAAAATGCCATGAAGAGTAACTACGCAAACAGAAAAGAGAATAATGCGCAGCGCTCTCACATCAATAGTCTCTCTATCTACAAAAAGACATCTCCGCAAACCATTAACCGCCACCCTAAAAGCCTTCAGTCACAGGCCTACTGTTGTAGCATTGTAGCACTCACCATGCCCACGGTGATTTGTCCTTCTCTGCACTGTTTCCCGGTGTGAACCATCTTGAACATGGCCAGCAGCTCGTCCTTGTGCAGCAGACGACTGGAGTTGCGGAAGCCGTCTTTATTCGACGGACCAGCCGCCCCTCCCTCCTCCTCCTCTTCGTCATCGCCTTCCGAGCAGGTCTGCCAGTCCTCTTCTGCTACCGTTACCCTTTCCCGCGGATCTTCATCCATACTATCCTCCTCCTCCTCCTCCTCCTTAGCTTCTGGTTGCTGACTCTCCTTAGCCACGCTGGGCTGCTCCTCCTCCTCCTCTTCCTCTTCCGGTTCACTCACTGCATCTTCAGTCTCCTCCACCTCCATTCCCTGTGACACATTTAGATTCGCATTAACTTATGAAAACATGAAATCCCCCATAGTCAAGAGCTTCCCTCGTGTATCTTATCAAAGAGATGGTGGGCGTGGCATATGATGAAAGGCTGCAACAGATAGGAGACCATGTTAGAGCAAGACGTTTTCTAGAGCTCTCCTCAACACTAAAACAAAGTCAGTTGATGTGGATTTTCTCTTTTTTTTTTTTTTTTACTTATAATAATATTTATCCTTATAACTATCGGCTCTCCCGCCCACCTTTTCCAGCGCCTCCAACCGGTCCGCCTCTGCCAGGGCCGACCAGAACACCGCCCTGATGCCTTGCTTCTGGAAGTACCTGGCCCAGATGCCGCGCTGCTCCCGGGTCAGCAGGTCCGCCTTGTTCACCAGGATCATGTTCACCTTGTCCTCCGACACCTCCTTCACATACGCCTCCTATGAGCCCCCAAAGAGGGAGGCGTGAGTTTCTTTGAAGGGTTCCTTTGATTGTGGGTAATAGTGTAGGACATACATTGGACAAGAAACTAAAGAGTGTCATTTACTTTGCTAAAACTGGTGGTTCAAATGTTTTCAATTAGGGACCATAAAGTGGCTGAATTCTACTTAGGGTAGGCATACTTAACAGCATACTTGGAAGACCTCAACTCTTCCACTTTTCAACCTCCAGCTTTTCCCTAATTTCGGTATCTGTCCCAAAATCAATTGAGATTGAAAGTTGCCACTTACAAGATCAGGGCAACGAAACAGTAGAGGATTTCTGCCATCAACAATCTGGACAACGACATCACTGTAGGAACACACATGAATGATGTTAGACTTGGTGTCGCACATTTTTAAATCAAGCAAGGGAGTTAAGGTTGTCCCCCAATGTGGAGTGCAGCCACTTTACCTCCTCTCGATCACTCTCCACAGCTGCCTCCAGAAGTCAAGGTTCCTCTCGAATGGCGTGAGAATAAACTTCTGCTCCTCTTCCAGCCTTAGAAACGGATGGATTGGGACAGTTGTTTTTCATTTTGTTTGCCTTAGTTAAGTGAAGTTGTATGGAATTTAAGATTAGATATGGCGGGGTTAAATAATGTGAGGGAATTATTAATGAATATCATTATATAGCGATGGGCATTCAAATGTTTGCCTTTGCTTTTTTTATGCCCAACTGCCCCGTTTACGTTTTTCTGAAACTAACAAGATAAAGCACCTAAAACAAATAAATAACAAAATTGCCCAGGCCACCTCAAAGCCAATACATTATACAATAATATGACTGGAAATACAAATCAAGCCAAATGAAACACATACTTTGCGAGTTCCCTTCTCCATTCCAGGAAGCTGTCTCTCTCCGCCTGCTGAAGGACCTCAGCGCTGGTGTTCTCGTCCCATTTTGGGCTGGAGACCGCAAAAGTAAACCGTTCATCATTGATCAGACTCAAAGCATAGCATTATCAAACTCATATAGTCACAAGGGGATCAAAACAGGGGATGCCACCGAGCGAGATGTCTGCTGCTCTGGTCAGCTTACCGGCGGGGGATGCGGAGGAGCTGTTTATTCTCTTCGTGCACCTTCTTCAACCTGGCCCGTTCCTCTGAGGTCAGTAGCCCCGCCCTGGCTTCCGCCGGCACGAACTTAATGTTTAGCTTTTCTGAGAAACGAACATCGCAAATGACAGGACGTGAAGACAGACACACACGGCAGGAAAGGTGCATTTTGTTTACTAGCCATAGTGATACGAGAGAGTGCCTATTAATAGAAAGAGGAAAACATCGCTTACCAGCAATGAACTCTGTGCCTGCTAATTCGGCAGTGGCGAGGAAGTCATCCATGGAACTCTGTTCGGTAACTGACTGCAGGTTCAGTCGACCCCAGTCATAGCCATCGTTAAGTTCACTAGTGTGAAGCTGACAGAAAAAAATACGAAGAATTACTAGAATGTCACATCACATGTATCTAATGACTAAACACTTAAACAAGGGCTGGGATGAGTTTAACGTGAATTAATCGAGATTAAACAACACTTCAAGCTAGAGACTTTTTATGCATCGCTATATTTAATGCGAATAGATTCATCACGTTAAACCACCAGATAGATCAACTGCAACATATAGGCTGCCGTGAAACCATCCTATAACGAGCCATCGCCTTGATGCGTACCCAGGTGTCGATCTTCTTGTGTCCACGATTGGCCTGAAGCCTCTCCTTGATCAGACACCTCCCGAGTCCGCCAGGCCCCCCTCCCGTCTTCTTTTTGCCCATAGTGTAGTATAACCTTCCGCCCGGTAGTGTTTGTTATGAAAAGCAAGTTAACCTCAGTTCAAACAGAAGTTAATTTCTGTTACTCTCTCCACATGTGGAAAAACCTTGTTGTCGTAAAACCGGAAGTGAAATGGAACAGACTATGTGGTCATGTCTTTAATCGAACAAATGTGATTTTCCTTGGCCATAAATAAGATGACCAGTTTTGTCAAGTACAAGTATAAACACGTTAAGCGTATACAATTATTTATGATAAAATGCACTTGTAATGCGCTTCTCACTCAAATTTAAAAGAAAGTAACGTATTAAGGATGGTACGGTCCAAATGCCGGTTCAGCTGTTAAATATGCCATGAAAAACATGTTTACCTTTAATATTAGTTCCTCTTTACAGCTCGTCTTCAATTTATTTTATTCTCAACTACAAATACCACCATCACCAGAATAATTGAGGCAACACCCCCTAAAGGATACATATAGAAAGCAGAATTTAAACCTAATTTAACATAATGACACAGACAGACAGACAGACAGACAGACAGACAGACAGACAGACAGACAGACAGACAGACAGACAGACAGACAGACAGACAGACAGACAGACGAGGACCCCAAACTCCCCATGAACAGACTCATCCCACTGGACCTTAACCAGCACAATTTTGTTTAGATGAAACTTTATTTTATCTGTTGATACTCGCCTTTTTATCGTATGCCAAATTTGACTTTAAATATTTAACGAAATAAAATGTATGTATATATACATAGATAATGAATTTAACATTTTATATTTGACCTCCTTATTTTTCACCTGTTGCAATGTTTGTTTCGCCTGCCAACAACTAGCAACTAGCTAGCTTTGTAAATAATAAACAATATACAAAACATATTTTTCTGTCTGTTCACAATGATCACACTATTGCATACGTCCTCCACAATGTAAATACTGTGTATCTAGATTGTATACATTTTAGTTTTTATATTTTGAGTATATGCATAAATATTTTTTTATACTTTTAACTCATAATTGTACACCTTTTTTGAGAGAGAGAGAGAGAGAGAGAGAGAGAGAGAGAGAGAGAGAGGGGGGGGGGGGGGGGGGGGGGGGGGGGGGGGGGGGGCAGGTGGTCAATAGCAACTACACCCCCCCCATTCAAAAAAAATACAAGAAATCACGCACGCAGACAGCCGGTAGAGGGTGACACAGACCTTTTATAGCGCTGTCTATTTTCTCTATAATTTCGAAAACTTAGATGTGTACTGCATAATAAGCTATTTTAATCATAAAGGGCATGAAGAAAAAATACAAAAATGCTCCAACTAACAAATATATCTTGTTTGTGTCGTGTAGTGTTAATAAATAGACCACTGGCCTTCAATATTAGAGGAATTGTGATGCCTGATGACTTGATCTACTGTAATGCCGCTTTTCCACCGCACATGTAGCTCGACTCGACACGACTCGACACGACACGACTCGACACGGTAGCAGCACGGGTGCTTTTCCACCGCAAATAGTACCTCCTGGACGTGGGCGGGGTCGGCTGCGCGAAAGGGCCGTGACGTATTTGTGTACGCGACGCAAACAACAAATACGCAACCCACACATGGACAGAACCCACATAACAACAATGGAGGACATCGATCGCATTACTATTATTAGCTGGCATGTTGAAGAAGTTGGAGAAGTGGGACATGTTGGCTGCGCGCTGCTATGGATGTTACCAGCATGGTTGCCATGTCGCTCTCGTGACTTCGTCACACTCTCTGGCCAATCAGTCGCCGGCCGTCTGCCGACGTCACCTTTTAGCATCGGCTCAGCTCGCTTGGAACCTAGAGCGAGTAGGTACTAGAAAAAGCAGCCACTTCAGGTACCAGATACCATGGTACCGCGGTGGAAACGCAAAAAATGCGAGCTGAGTCGAGTCGTGTCGAGTCGTGTCGAGCTGGTACCATGCAGTGGAAAAGCGGCATAAGACAACACAGGAAACGTACCAAGAACATGTTTATTTTACAATCATTCCTTTTTAATATTATTATTTTTTGTACTGTTTATTGTTACCAACCCCTTGATATTTAACAGTGCAAGTAAGCCAGTTGTTCAGCATGGTCCGGTTTGTAAAGAAGTATCGGCGTCAACCGCTCTTCCGCGCATGCAACACAGTGAGAACGACTGCGTATCAAGCATCAGCTCCACTTTTGGTTTCGCCCGCCTCTCGCTCTCATCTCCCCCGCAGACACCGGAGTGGTTCGTCCCTCGTATATAAACCTCGAGGACAGTCTGCAGGATATCAGACGACAGAAGCTGTCTGTCGAACATGTTCACTCTGGAAAACACTACAATGGGAAGAAACAACAAGAAGGATGGATAAATTAAGTGTTGTTACCCCGCCAACTTCGTTTACGTGGATTGGCTGATATTTAACAAAGATAATTACGCACTGAGCAGCAAATTAACTAGGCTTTATTGATGTTGACTGGAAGCAAGCATATGATGCTGCCCTGGAAGAAGAATAAGTTCGACCTGATCGAGGAAGACAAGCAGTCCAAGCAGCAGAAGGGCTATGCCGTGAGCCTCAACTACTCGGCGCTCACCTCCTTCGCTAAGTCGTGCCCGGAGAGCGCCCTCAACCGGGTGGGCAGCATGTTCAAGTCCAAGAGGAAAAAGGTGAAGATCACCAGCGAGGACCCCACTTACACGGTGCTGTACCTGGGCAACGCGACCACAATCCAATCCAAGGGAGAGGGCTGCACGGACGTTGCTGTGAGCAAGATCTGGGGCAAGAGCGAGATGGGCAAGAACGGCACCAAGATGAAGCTGACGGTGAGCTCGCAGGGCATCCGTATGGTGCACGTGGACGACAAGGCACGGAGACCTGGACATTTGTATCTGCTTCACCGGATAACGTATTGCGTGGCCGACCCGAGGCTACCCAGGATCTTCGCGTGGGTGTACAGGCACGAGATGAAGCACAAGGCAGTGATGCTGAGGTGCCACGCGGTGCTGGTGTCCAAGCCGGAGAAGGCGAAGGCCATGGCGCTGCTCCTGTACCAGACCTCGGCCACGGCCCTGGCCGAGTTCAAGAGACTGAAGCGCCGGGACGACGCCAGGCACCAGCAGCAGCAGCTGATCGGGGAGCAGACCATCCCACTGGTGCCCCTGCGGAAGCTTCTGAACGGACAGTGTTACTACAAACCCCCGGTGGAGCGCAGTCGGAGCGCGCCAAAGCTGGGCTCCATCACGGAGGACTTGGTGGGCGAAGAGGAGGAGGAGAAGGCGATGCATTTTGAGTGCGAGGACATTCTGGACACGGAGGATGATTGCGTGGACAATGGCAAACAGGAGTTGTCGCAGATGATCAACGACCTGGGGGAGATGTGCATAGGGAACGACGTGCAAACACTGAAGGCTGACCTGCGGGTCACCAGGCTGCTGTCCGGGGAGAGCACGGGCAGCGAGTCGTCGATAGAGAGCAACCAGGAGACGAACCATTTCACGCATGGATTCGAGGAGTCAAAGGTCCACGAAATTGCGTAAAAAGAGACTTGGGCTACCCGTTTATGGAGACATTTGAGTCTCCGTGATGACATTTTCGTTTGTTGCTTTTCCACTATGTTCTGTGCCTCGACAACTTGAAGAAAAGGATCAAAGACCTGAATGGTCAATAACCAGCAGTTAAACACAGTGCATGTCTGTTCGAGAGATTACGGATGAAACCCATATATGGGCGCGTCCGTTGCGTGCGTCTGCTCTACACTAATTCCACCTCTTTTAATTAAGAGGATTTGTATTAGGTTAAAACTTGTTTACCCAACCTGGCTCTCTGGTAGCAACGTTGATATTGTGTTCAATGACTCAAACCCTCAACTTCAATCAAGACACTCGATTGTTAAAGAACGGTCTCCAACGGATTCAGTTCTTCCTATAAGACATTGTTAATTGACATGCCGAGGGGCTTTTACGTTAACTTTTCTTTTTTGCACTGTTGTGGAATTAAGTCGAGTACTAGGCTTTGTGTTTGCCCTGTAATAACTCCTCGCGGAATGTTGTCATAAACATGAACGTCATATCTTTGCTGTGCAAAAGAAAAACAACCTAATGTATTTAGATGTACAAAGTCAGATTCATGAGTATATACATATTTGTTATTTTTTTGAAGAAGAGAAACGGTTTATGTCAACCTCACAAAATGACAAATAAAAAACGAAATGAGAAATATAACGACGTGTTGTGTTTTTATGTGCGTGCCTAGAGTTGCGTGGGAGCACAAGCAGGCCAATTTACCACGGCATGGTAACGATGTTCCTATCGCAGTCTCAGAAATGAGGTCAGATGCATGATGGATAGCGTAATGTCACATGGTCACACAAGCAAACAAAAAACACACTCACAACATCTCAATGCAATAACGTCCATGTACCATGACACTGATTGGATACCATGTGCAGGTGGACAACAAAAGCCCCAAAGTGTTCTCGAAATGTGCACAATAATCCATGAAAGGCCCATTGAACTCCAATAGGCCATGGGGGTAAGACGTTCCACCACTTTTTTGCAGGGAATCCGCCCCTCTGTCTGTCATTATCCAAAGATAAGAATACCCTAATGATGTAGAGCACGTCAGCGCATCAAAGCAGAGGACCGCGTCATAGCTCCTCTCGCAGACAAACTTGCTGACTGTTCCTCTATCTGCCCTCATGACCTCCTTCCATCCAGCTGTACACGATGTTCTCTGTACCACTTGTGAATTCCCCCCAAGACCCCCGAATCTGCTTCATATTCCTATACGACAAAACACATGGGACTGCGCGTCTAGTTTGTTTTGTGTTAGGTAGTTTGATTCCCAACAACAGTCCGAGCTCCCATTTCTATTTCACGCAGCCTTTACCCCATACTTTTACCCTGGAGTACCTTTGGATAAAGTGTGACACACACAAATAACGTTATAGTAATAGCAATGAGCAGTAAAAAATAACTAAAGGAGAAAAATACAACTGTTCTCTGCCAACGATTTCTGCATCTCTCTCAGGGATCAAAACAGTTTGTCATCTCTAAGAACAGACCCAAGCTATTCCCTGCTGCGGTCACTGTGACTGAAGCCCCGAACACACTCGCACTGGAAACGTAATTTCCTTCTCAAACTACTCCACTAAAAAGCCCCATACAGTCCGGCCAGCTGGCCGTGTGCATATAGCTCCTGCCTCACCATATGAACATCACAAAGTTGCATTTCTTCGTTATCTGTGTCCCGTTACAGTGTGCTTAGTATTGATGAGAAGTCTATCGTGTCAGAGGTTTCTGCTTTCACCACCGATGGAAGTTGGGTGTATTGATGATATTGATATTCCAACGTGATAATATATTTATTGTATTTGACTGAGTTTTTTTCTTACAATCCTGTGAGTGTATGCATGTTTCAGCATGGGGGGTCCGGTTGTAGGTCTACATCAAACCCTTTATAACCTTATAGTGGTGATGTCATGCTTAACCAATTGAGTTAGACAGGACCACTTTTGAGAAGTGGTGAAACGGATTCTTCCATCTCTCTGTCACCCATCTCTCCCCCACTTTCTTTCTCTCTCTCTCACGTTCTATCTCTTCTCACTTTCTTTCTCTCTCTCCCCCTCCCCCTCTCCCTCCCCTCTCTCCCGCTGAACAGAGTGTCAGAGGGCCGAACGTTAACACACTAGCTGAGTATTAGCACCTCAGTGGTGAAGTCTAAGAATAGTGCGTGAATAGGACGCGGCAGGAAGAGTGTGTGAAGGTGAAATCCAGGCGGTTTCATTTTTTTTCGTCGGACCGTGTCACTTTTAATAATGCAGTGTCACTTCATCTATAAGGTCTTCATGAATCATATCGCATGTTTAGAAGGAAAATCACCACATTGCGAATATAAACTACATTTCAGAATTAACCATTATTTTGGTCCCTGAAAGGAATCAATCCAATTAACTGAAACAAGTGAACCGATTTTGCAGATGGGAGATTTATAAACCAACACGGACCAATCACAATTCGATCCTGTATTCAGCCCCCTGCTTTACTGTTATATCCGTTTCAGTAAGTTGCAATAAAACAACTCCACCGAAGCTCATTACGACGCCCGTGGGACGCGCACACGGAAATAGCAACAGCGTAACTGTGGAAATACACAGTGTTCACTTCCCTGCCAGTAGGCCTACGGCGGCGGTGGGAGGCAGGAGCAGGCTCCACCTCGACCCCATGGGTGAAGTCACCCTCTCCTAAACTGTACCGCAGAAGTGGACACGATGACATCACCGTCCTTCGTGCACTGTGCGCCCCTGACCGGTAGTTCCACGGAAACTAGCAAGCAGGA
>NC_082393.1:4580064-4615064 GCF_031168955.1 Gadus macrocephalus
GCGAAGAGATAAGTGTGCCCAAGCCATTTGAGGTAAATCTGAATCATGGTTTAAGCGTAGATGAAATATGGAGGCCTGAAGGTATTTCATATATCCTGCCTCAGGCTGAAGCAATTAATGCTTCTTTTGGAACGAAATGAAGAAGAGAGGAGACAAACCAAGCTGACTAATTTAATCAGTAAAAAAGCTGAATCAATTAAACTTAGTGCTATATCACAGTGAGATAAAAACGATACAAAAACATATCAGGTAATTAATCCACCCACTTATGTGATTAAACGTCAAACAAACCCTTTTATGATAATTGTACTCCCAATAACGATGAAGGCCAACATATGAGATGTTTTTTCTGTCATCGAGTCTGACAAATCAGAGCTCTGAAAATTCCCAAACATTGCCATTCATCAACAAGTCAGAGTTTTTTTGACATGCGAGTCACCAGTTGCCGTGAACGCAGTACGCGGTTCACATTGCTAAATATTTCTCCATGAAAACCATTTCAGCATGCAGGTCACCACCAAGGCAAGACAAGCATCTCCTGCAAGAACACAAGGTCCAACACCACATGTTTCCCTCCGCGGGGAACGTAAACACAAAAGCCCTTTGTTCTCAGAAATCCTAAAAATGTTTATCCATCAGCACTTGATCTCCAACCGCTCGGACAATAACAACAACATCTTAATGATCCTACCATGATCCTGCTCCATGCAGGATCATGGTAGGATCTTGTTTAAACAAGACTACAGATGAAAATTAGCCTTCATGGCTAAATCTGTCACACTTACATGTTGAACTCTGGAATTCATGTTCATTAATGTGCGCTGTCCCTTTAAAAAAGGAAAAAAACAAACATGTGCTCACTGAAATACTCAGCACATGTTTACATTGGTTCATTATTGTGGGAATATTTCTCCTTCAACAGATGCATGCATTTGCATGCTCACACACACACACACACACACACACACACACACACACACACACACACACACACACACACACACACACACACACACACACACACACACACACACACACACACACACACACACACACACACACAGAGCCAGCATGCTTATAGTGTAGACTAACCGGTTTACCAAGTTAGCTGGCTGAGGTTGGGCTCACTACTGAAATAATTGACAGTGCAAGTGACATGGTTGATTGATGGTTTAATCTTGGTTCATGAAGTTCAAGCATCATAGGCATATTTAGGGACTTTTTGAATGTGAACGACTAATTGGGCTTTTCGTTGTCTACACTGGTTGCTTTGCATTTTAACATGTCAATACATTATATACTTTATATACGTTTTTCATCAATAATATCTACATTTTAATTAAATTCATTGTTAATTTTAAGAGTAGGGACTGGCGTCAATATAAGTCCTCTTAAATTGCTTGTTTTTGAGACTAACCAGGTCCAATTCTATCCAAGATTAGAAAGAAAATTATCCTTACAGAAACACAACTTTTTTCTTGACCTTTTAATTGATCACGGTATGTTTGTTATTGCGTCCAAGTCCAACCCATGTCTCGCTGAAGGAGAAGCGTCTTGAGATTTGAGTTTTTGCAGGAAGAGGATGGTGGAAATGTGAGTGAGAGCTGGAAAGAGAAAAGTTTGATGTGTTGAGCTACAGAAAGCGTAGTGTTATCTAAAATATCTAGGTGAGGGAGGGTTTGAGATTGTAATGACACTAGGGAAATATCCTGCAAGCACCTCTCGTTGAGTGAGAATTGGTCGGACACAATAACAAACAGACCGGATCAAGCAAAAAGTAAAGATCCTGTAGGGATCCTTTCCATTAATGATAGAACATAATCTGAGCCTGTTAGTTGAAAAAATAAGCATTTATAGAGGATCTATTTTGACGGATCATCCTTTGGGGCATAATTACCCCAAAGGATACATTGCAGGTCTTATTCGGAGATTAGAGCTGAAGCGTTTCAGTTCAACACCGGACAGATTTAAAGAGTTGTTGTCCACATTAGCCCCTTAGACCCAAAATTATGTGAAAATAGGGTCCAGGTTGAAAAATCCCAAAGTATTCCTGTGTGTGTGTGTGTGTGTGTGTGTGTGTGTGTGTGTGTGTGTGTGTGTGTGTGTGTGTGTGTGTGTGTGTGTGTGTGTGTGTGTGTGTGTCTGTTTGTGTGCATGATACGTGTGTGTGCAATGCATGGTGTGTGTATGTGTTTGTGTGCATGGTGTTTGTCTGTGTGTGTGTGTGTTTGTCCATGATGCGTGTGTGTATGCATCTATCTATCTGTCTGTTTGTCTGTCTGTCTGTCTGTCTGTCTGTCTGTTTGTGAATTGTGTGTGTGTGTTCTGTGTGTGTACGCATGGTCTGTGTTTATACGTGTGTGTTTATACGTGTGTGTGTGTGTGTGTGTGTGTGTGTGTGTGTGTGTGTGTGTGTGTGTGTGTGTGTGTGTGTGTGTGTGTGTGTGTGCGCGCTACTGGGGAATTAACCAGATGGTGGCTCAAAGTGCTCCAAGCCTCTTAAAGCCTCTCTAAGCCAGGCAGCCAGAGGCTCCTGGAGACAGGAAGCCTCTGGTGGGCTGGCGGCCTGATGGCACCCTGGGTAATCCCATAGCCCTGCTCCCCGTGCGCCTGCCCGGAATTAGCATGTTGTCAGGTTTCATGTGCCAGGCAACCCAGGGCGAACCCAACTCGGGCGACCCAGACCGAACAACCCCCCCCCCCCCCCCCCCCTTCCCTTCCACTGCTCCTCCATCCCTTAACCCTTGCCTGGCCCTCGAGTGTTGTTGTTGTTGCCAGGGTCCCTTCTCCACGCCATTGGCCAGCGCTGCAACAATGTGATGTTTTACCCTGATGCCTCACATGATGGCTCGACTGGGAGAGGGAGCTGATAATGATGACTACTCCAGGAATGCAATTTCCCCCATCTCTGACTTCATTGGAGCTGTTGCACGTCAGTCCACAGTCCCCGGAGCAAGAAGCAGTAGACAAACAACCAATGACTACGTCAAAGGAGAAGAAACACCGATTTGATTTGAGAACGCCTGGGAAAATAAGTGGAAAAAATAAAGTGGAGGACAACTCCGGGAATGATCTTCGGTAGAACAAAATAATTGAGCTCTGAGAACACGCCGCCTCCCTCAACACCTGTGCTGAACGAGCTGCGCACACTCCCGGTGTCTGGGTGCGGTGGTGGAATACGGGATTATGTTGGTGGGCGAGAGCCAGCCAGTTCAGGGCGGCGACCAGAGAGTGGAACACACTCTGAGATAATGGGCTTAGCCGGAGCTGGGCTTGATACACAGACAGACACTCCTCAGTGCTGTGGAGGGAAGACATGCATGTTTACACACGACACGGGCAATACAGACACGTAGAGTGACACCCATGTTAAACCCTTAATACATGCACACTGGCACACACAAGCAGCAAAGAATATCTACTGAACAGCAGCATGTATTTGCGCAAACACAGATGCTCTCTAACGCACGAGCACATGTACATGCACACACACACTTACGTACACACAGACACGCACACACTTACGCACACGTATATGCGCACGCAAACACACACACACACACACACACACACACACAGACACACACAAACTGCCCTCCTGTTGAATAGACGATCGCCATGGTCATTTGCCCGAGGCAAAGACAACCATGCAGAACACACTAACTAGAACAAAGATTGCACAGTTATGTAAAAAGCCATCGACAACAGTACACTGTTCCCAAACAGTGAGCCAGGGGGGAAACATGAGGACAGTCCGTCCCCCCCCCCGTCACCGGTCAGCTGCAACAACGTCGAGGACTCAAACCGAGGATATTGAACTGTGGAACATCCTCATTTGGAATCGTGACGTGGTAACACAGCGACCAGCGTTTAAGAGCACGTATGTGCAAATGCTTTGGGCGAAAACAAAACGTTGCATTCTTTTCTACGACCTCGGACCTGGTACGGACATTCCTATGAGGCCTCTTCCTATTGTGTGTGGACGCACAAATGATTTCACCCTGTTGACACGTGACCGGCGTTTTTCAACTACATTCTTCCAGAGACGGTATACGGTACGGTCCAGACCTGTTCCGTATGAAAGGTTCGTCTGCCAAGTGAGTGATGTGCATCTGGGTCAGGTCTGTTGTGATGGAGGCAGGGGGCCTGCAGCTTCCTGCCTCCATGTGGGTTATCAGCCCGGGAGCAACGGCTTCCTCTCTTACCTCTCGCTACCTCACTTCCTGCCTCTCTCTCTCTCCGTGCGCTCTAATTCTCTATCCTTATCTGCCCTATCTCCCCCATCTCTCGCCATCACTGCTCCAACTCTCTGTCTATTCCTCTCTATTTCTATTTGCTCACTCTTTTTATTCTTCTATTTTTACCAACCTCTCTCTGTCTCTATCCTCGCTTTCTCTCTCCTCTCATCACCTCATTCTCCCACCCTCTCTCTTTCCTACATCCCTCTCTCTTTTTTTCTCTCTTTTGCTATAATGTACAGTCCCTCCACCAGCGCTATTCCATAAACCATTATACAATTCTCTCTATTCTCTACTCGCTCCCACTCCCACGAGTCTCACTCAGTATGTGTCTGTCTTCTAGACGGGTAGACATTTGCCTGTGTGTGAGTGCGTGTGTGTGTGCGTGTGCGTGTGTGCGTGTGTGTGTGTTTGTGTGTGTGTGGGTGTGCGTCTATGTTATGTCTCTCTGTTATTCACCATTCTATTTGCCTATTCTTCTCTTCAAGTCGCTCTCAGGAGGCTGGCGTTTGGTTTTCAACCATCCTGTGTTTCTCAGATCCTGTCTTCAGCTCAAAAACAATCACAGTCACACCGTCTGTGTTTGTACGTGTTGTGTGTGTGTGTGTGTGTGTGTGTGTGTGTGTGTGTGTGTGTGTGTGTGTGTGTGTGTGTGTGTGTGTGTGTGTGTGTGCGTGTGTGTGTACACGTACGTGTGTGCGTGTGTATCCAGCTTTCCATACATGGCGATGACAAAGGAAGATTTTGCCGCTTGGCAGTTCCAGAGACGTGTCTCCGTCACTACCTTCCTGTTTCCTGCGTTTCATTCTCTGGTGCGCTGCGGTAAACTTCCTCTCCCTTTCCTCCATCCGAAAAACACGCTCGCTGGCTCGCTCGCACACACAAACGCACACAAACACACTTGTACATGCGTGCATATAAGGAGTGCACCCACCGAAACACACGCATGCAGAAACAACATGAACCAGCGCAACCGACCTGGCTGGCACTAACATGCTTGGAATGCATAGAAGAATACACATAGATACTAACCCATGCGTTCACAAACAACATGCGCAATCCCACGTGCACACGTGCATGCACACACACACACACACACACACACACACACACACACACACACACACACACACACACACACACACACACACACACACACACACACACACACACACACACACACACACACACACACACACAAATAACAATGCCCTATATCCATCAGCACAGCAGGCCTGCAGAACACCTGGGATACTTTGTTGATAATTTCCTCACATCCTACGAGTTAATGAGTTCATTTTTGAACGGCCGTTGAATCAATGCTCTTGTGTTTCGCAAAAGTTGGACACTATTAGACTGATTTGAAAACAAGATATTTTGTCAGACACTGCGTCAATAACTGTCAGAGAGGAACAGTATTTATTTTTTCACTTTGTGCTATATAATAATAATAATAATAGTGATAATAATAATAAGAATAATAATAAGTTGATTTTATAACACGCCTTTCTCACACTCAAGGTCGCTTTAAAGAGTGAGTTGTTAACCAATGAGAAAGTTGCTGCAGTTTGTGTGTGTGTGTGTGTGTGCCTAGTGTGTGTCCCTGTGTCTGTGTGACGAGGACCAGGACAGACAGAGAGAGATGTGCATGGATTTTCTGCTGTTAATAATTCACAATAACCAACCGTATCCATAGCATGTTTGCATCAATAGTGCGGGAGTCCCTCTGTGTTGTCTCGAGGCATCGGCCGGAGACTGTCTGGCTGAACTCCGCGGCATGTAACTCTATCGCCCCGGTGCCATCAATAAATGATCCATCACGACCGCTCGGAAGGTTCCCACAGGTTTCACGATTTTGAAAATGTGTGTCGACTGGTTAAAGCGGTGTGTGCAAGGAATAAACACGACAGACCTCGCTAGTTTATCCGTGATCACAACTTACTTTTCTCTGTGTTTAAAAGCGGGTAGAGCTCAGGCTTCCTGTTCAAGGACGCCAAGAGATAGATGGTTGATAGTGATGATTGCAGTGGTTTATTTGCACCATAGAAGAAGTGATCTCCACAGACTATAAGAAACAGTCGGCCAATCCAGTACATTTTCAAACAAATGCAGCAGAGGGTTTTTACTCAGAGAGGGTTAAAGGGAACTCAGATGGATGTCATCGATTTGCAGGGTTTGGGTTATGTTTCAGTCCGCCTCAAGGACGCCAACGGCTATAGGCGGCGGACCCTGGGGAATCGAAGCCGGTATCTTTCACCACTCGCCCACTCTGGCCACAGGAGAAAGCCACAGCCACAGCTCTAGTCGGGACGTCCCATCGGCGGTCTCTAGGCACCTCTCTGTGATCACAGAGGGGGCTGTTGTCTTTACTGGGTGGCGCCGGTGAACGTGGGAAAGCAGAGGAGTCGCATGCTCTCGGTGGCGCGGCCTTACAGAACATGAACGTTGACGGCGGCCTTTCTGCATCGCTCACAACACATCATAAGCCAGAGGAATGTTCCTCGACAGGATTCCTTCTCCGGGATGCAGTGAGTGACTGCTGTTTGTCTGTCGTGCTATTGTGTGCATGCATGTATGCATGAGTATTTTGTCTGTGTGTCCGTGAGTATGTGTCTGTGTGTGTGTGTGTGTGCGTGTCCGTGAGTGAATGTGTCTGTGTGTGTGTGTGTGTGCATGTGTGTCTGTGGGTGTATGTGTCTCTGTGTGTGTGTGTGTGTGTGTGTGTGTGTGTGTGTGTGTGTGTGTGTGTGTGTGTGTGTGTGTGTGTGTGTGTGTGTGTGTGTGTGTTGTGTGTGTATGTGTGTGTATGCGTGTGGAGGTCATCTACATGCAATACATCTCATTGTTTATGTCTTTATAGTTAACATACAGTGCGTGCTGTTGGTTCACGATTTATAAAGCACATGCATTATAAAACATGGCTATGTAAAAAATGGGTCCTTCTGACACTGGATAAGGGGGGGGGGGGGATCCATGTGACTGTGGAGCCAGCCCTTCTCAAACCTTGGTTATGTCAGAATGTTTCTGGGGGGGCGGGGGGAGAGAGAAGAGAGAGAGAGAAAGAGAGATGGATGACAGTGCAGATGAATAGAGGACAAAATGAGAGGGCAGAGGGGAGAGTCAAAGGAAGAAGATGAAACAGAGTAAAAGAGAGCGGGGGGGAGAGGGAGTGATGGAGAGAGCGGGAGGGAGAGAGAGTGATGGAGAGAGCGGGAGGGAGAGAGAGTGATGGAGAGAGCGGGAGGGAGAGAGATCAAAGGGCAGGTTGCTCAAACATTCAGGTTATGTGACATGTGAAAAGAGCTAAATACTGTATATGTTATAGCACCATGTTAAAAAAGAAAGCATACATACTGTATATATTATAGCCATGTAAAAAGAGAAATCATGCATACTTTATATACTACAGCACCATGTTAAGACAAAAATCAGTAGATATTAGAGCACTATATTAAAAGTGAAGGAAAGCCTATAGGCCTATACAGTATTGGATTGCATCATATTTAAGGTAATGTGAAGTGAATACATACTGATCTAACACTGTGTCTTGGCACTATCTGGGGTCCGTGGCAGGAAAGACAAGCTGGCCCAAGTAAAAAGTTCATTGACCTCAACACAAATCACATAACCAACCGCCTTGTTGCGTTCAAACACAAAATCCAGTTTTCCCATTCCCTTTTTTTATAAGTGACAACCTCCAGGAACCAGAGGCTGACCTAAAGAGGGAGCGCTCGTGATCCATCCACCTCTGTTCATCAGGCTGACCTCTTGCAGCTGTGTCTGCTGACTTCCAACGAGCCACACCTGACCGACCCCTCCGCCTGCAGGCGATTGCCATGACGATGCCCCCTCCCCCGACAAAACTTGAAAGGAAACAGTATCAATGCCTCCGTGTTTTGCGTCGACTCGTGGCTTCGGTGAACACGTGGGCATGAATTAAAGGAGGGATATAACTAAGATATGAGCAAATGTGGAAGTGTATTCCTGTTCAACTAAAGAGCGACCGCAGATGTCACCTGCGTCTTACATTAAATCACGTCCCTTCCACGGTCTGTGGGATATTACAAGCGAATCCCAGGAAGAGAACTATTATACTATAATACATTATGCGTAATGAAAAACGAACCAACTCTCCAGGCACCGGCCAGATCGTATCTCAAAGTTCTGTCTCAACGGCAGGGTATAATTCTGAGATGTTAAACCCTCGATGAAAGTTTAATGCTGGCTGTACCATCGTGGTTCATACCGCCAAATTATGTATGGTTAGCGCAGGCTTTGATTAAAAGTAATTACTGGGATGAGCTGTATATAAGCTGCGCTGTTCATAAGCTGCAGCGTGCACTGCTAAGCTGATTCCCCCGTGCCGTGGCAGCCACGTGCAGCGAGTGGCGATGGGGCAGGGGGATGATTAAGTACGTGACACTAAAAGCTGACGGTCAAGAGAATGAGCAACAACCGCAAAAGCCACAGCAAACAAAGCAACACTCATAACGGCCCGTCAGTGCTTGAAAGCGTAAGATCCCGCTCAACATAGCTTTCTCGTGTAGGGAGCGCTACCGACGCTTGCAAAGAAAGTTCCAAGTTCCGGTTTCAGGTTTATCTAATTAGAGAGCAGCAGTCATTAATATAGATGAAATGATTGACTTCCAGGCTTCCACAACAGTACAGACAAAAAAATAATAATAATAATGTTACAAATATTTTAAAACAAAGAGAGTATAAAGCAGCATAAATACCAGCACATTTGTGTGTGGGGAGCTGACTGTGCTTGTCAGCCACAATGGACCACAGTAGAAAGGACATACATGCAAACACGTGTGTGTGTGTGTTTGGTTCACCTTTTGTCCCCCGGCAGTGCACCAACCAGTTGCCATTTACCGGCATGCATATTTGGCATGTTTCTGTGTGTGAGCAATTAGCATAAGTACTACAACGGGGGGGAACTCCTTCACTCACTTCAGAGCACATGACTCTGCGCGGTGCTTTGAGGTACACTGCGTCCGTTGACTCAGACATTGTACGAGCAACAAGTGTCCGTTTGTTTGGAGATCGACTCTGCAGCATTCCTCGTATTCCGCTCCCCTGACGCCCTCCTGGACAGATATCAACCAGATGAAGAGTCAGACAGAGAAGTGGGAGGGGGGGGGGGGGGGGGGGGCGAAGAGACAGCCGGAAAAGAGAAGGACAGAGGCGAATAATCAGGTGGACAGAGAGACTTGAGACAGAGAGAATCGGATATCAAAATAGACAGATGGAGAGAACTAAACTTAAGACGCTGGCAGACAACCCCAGAGACAGACAAGCGGCTGACAGGTAGACACAACACAGAGAGAGGTGGAGAGAGAGAGAGAGGTGGAGAGAGAGAGAGAGAGAGAGAGAGAGAGAGAGGTGGAGAGAGGTGGAGAGAGAGAGAGAGAGAGAGAGAGAGAGAGAGAGAGAGAGAGGTGGAGAGAGGTGGAGAGTGAGAGAGAGAGAGAGAGGTAGGAGGAATGCAGTCACTACATTTAGGCCAACTATGTCTGTGCTCATTTAAAACACAAAAAGAAAGGTCAACCTTTATCCAAAACAAGGACACGCGATAACGACGTCGGCTTGACCTCCCTAGGGTGAAGTATTTAGGGCTGACCAGAGCTGTCGGCTATCAGTTACCCGTAGCGATCAGTGTTTGGTCATTAGCAAAGACAGCTCTGGCACTTTGCTCCCAAAAAGAGTTTGTGTCAGACAATGTTTGTTTGTGGGTTGCTCCGAGTTTTTTTTAACCTGCAGGCCTGCACCACATGACCAGCCCCTACCTGCATTTTTATTCATGACATTCCTAGAAAGAAAATTACAAAAAAATGTGTGTGTTTCAAACTAAAAAGTTTGTGTGTGTATATGTACACACACACACACACACACACGCACACGCACACACACACAATTGCCCAAGTATGCACACACACACACACACACACACACACACACACACACACACACACACACACACACACACACACACACACACACACACACACACACACACAGACCCACACACACAATTGCCATAGTACACAAACAAACACACACACACAAAAACACACACACACACACACACACTCAATCACCACAGTATACACACACTCATATACACACACACACGCACACATACACACATACACACACGCACACAATTGTAAACACACACCTACACACACAAGCACCCCCCCCCCCCCCAGCACACACACACAGACACACACATGCATATGGCCAGACTACAGACAAACAGGAAGTGTTTGGGGTAAACAGCGGGCCCAATGAGGCCGGTCTCAGGCGGTGTGGACACAAGTGATTTATGGAGCCGCGCTCCCTACCTCTGACCCACTGCTTCAAATAGAAGAACACTTTCTTTTTCCTTCACCTCTATTTTTAGTTGGTTGTTTTTCTCTGATGACAAGGTATCGTTCAGTTAGTGGGGACTGATGTAACTAGACAGTACATATTGTCACGGTTGCAGGCTTTATTCACATAATCTTGTTGGTTTGCCATAATGATTAATGAATGAGGACGAAAGGAATATGAATAGAATAAAAACAGCAATAAAAAAGACAACAGAAACATAAGAATAAGTACATATAAATATAGAATAGCCAGACAGCCTAACAAAAACAGCAAATCGTTTCATTGTTAGCCGCAGCATATTAGCAGGGTTGCCATCGCTGCTTGTTTTTGTCTTCACACCACTCCCATTGTTTGAGCTGAAGGCCGCAGTTCTACTGGAGGACAGAAATAGCCACTGCACCCTCCTTAGAGAGAAAACAGGAAAGAGGACCAAAGAGTGTGTGCATAGTCAGGCATACATGTGTGTGTTAGTGTGTGTGTGCGTGTGTTAGTGTGTGTGTGTGTGTGTGTGTGTGTGTGTGTGTGTGTGTGTGTGTGTGTGTGTGTGTGTGAGTGTGTGTGCAGTCTGTTTGTTTATAGTGTACGTGTGTTAATGTGTTTATTGGTGTGTGTTTAGTCTCTGTTTTGTACAAGTGTGAGTACATGCTGTCAGCACATGTGTGTGTGTGCTTGTAATCTTTGTGTGCTTGTGTGTGTGTGTGTGTGCGTCTGTGTGTCTGTGTGTGTATGATCTTTGTGTTGTCTGCATGTGTGTGTGTGATCTTTGTGTTGTCTGTATGTGTGCGTGCAAGTGTGGGTAGTCATAACGTGTGTGTGTGTGTGTGTGTGTGTGTGTGTGTGTGTGTGTGTGTGTGTGTGTGTGTGTGTGTGTGTGTGTGTGTGTGTGTGTGTGTGTGCGTGTGTATGGGACCCCCTGCTTACAGAGCAGCTCGGCATGTGTTCTCCAGGCCCGGAGGAATGTGGTGCAGGTTGGAGGAGGTTCAGATAACAGAGCCAAACGAGGAACATCAATCTTCTAGCCAGGACCATAAAGCAAACATCACCTCCATAGATTACGCTCTTAATCTGACCCTTTGTTAGAAGATGATTAACCAGTTTAACAATCAATACAGACACACTTGGTTGAAACACACGCAAACACAGAAAGAAAAGATTGCAGCTCAGACAGCAGAATGTTATTATCGGTTTGGGTTTTCTTGCGTGTGCAACATTGTATTCATTATATTTAGGCGGTGTTTCAGTGAGTCAAGATACATATGCCGACAGTTCAGAAGGGACTGACATTTATATAGTCTTCATCAATCTAGGTCATAGTTGAAGGTGGTTAGCTTCTTTTGTTGACATCTTTCTGAAGGAAATGCTACATGACAAGACTGACGGATCGATTTCCTTTATACATCAAACCACCGAGATCTGGAAGATAACACACGCGCCTCTGGGGAAATATTTGCATTGAGTCATTTGGCAGACGTTTTAATCAAAAGCGATGTGCAGGAAAGGCGGAGAATGATAAAAGCATGAGGTCGAAATTGCAGTGCTGAATGACGAAGTTTGTAAAAGACGACTGAACATGAGCAGGAGCAGTGTATAGCCACAGGAACCACAATAAAGAGGTTAACTAATAGGAGACAATTCCTTGATTACATTCATTCACAGAGCGTTCTGCCGTCAGATCCGGTGAGGTAACTGTGGTTTTAATTTAGGGCACACTGAATCTGTGTTGGCAAAAAACAAAAGTATTAACCGCCCTGTTTTCCCACCACCACAGGGTGTGTGGGCGACAGTGGATCAGTGCTAAGCCACTAAAGAGGTCGCAGGTTCAATCCCCTAGCTCTTCAGGGCAAAGTTAGATAACTGGGATAATAAATTGGAGACTATAAATAAAAAGGTGGCCTAATTGTGCTCTAGAGACAATAGACGTTTTGAATACAGTCGATGCAGTCAAATGATTGGAGACAACAAAACAAAATCCAAAGGACTGCTACCACTGGAGACAAAAATGTCCAGTATAAGTCTTTGTTCGTCAGTAAGAAATGTGAAGCAGCATGTCTCAGTCATGTCCTTGGCAACTCACTTCAAAAGTCCCCATGAATACATTTGCCATTGCTATGAGAGGCGTACCGGGTTCATGTACTGATTCGTTTTCAAGTTAACTTTCCATCTTTCCAAATATCGTTCTCTTTCTCCGTCAGCGTAACCCTGGCCGGCTCGACTCCACCTTCATCAGAGCACGGATCCTCGTCACCAAGCAATGACTCTTAAATCTAGAAAAAACAGCTCAGCCCATTGATCGTGATTCATAGTTCCTCGGCATATTGTTAATCTTACTCTGAAGTGACAGGGCTTTTCTCTCCGCTGAGTAACGTAGGTCTGAAGAATGGATTTACACAAGCCAGGGCAAATAATATGCATGCATTCCTTAAACCTCTCCCTGCTAGGTCAGCAAGTCAGCCTGTCGACACACAAACACACACACCCACACAAATGTGCATGCACAGACACACACACACAAACAGGCGTACATCCGCACAAACCCACACACACACACATAGAGGGACACACACACAGACACACACGCGCACACACACACACACACACACACACACACACACACACACACACACACACACACACACACACACACACACCACTATGAATGGAGTCCGATTTCTGTATTGATGAGCGATGTGCAGAGCATTGTGGTCTTGAAAAGGTTTCCCTGGAAGGCCATGTCAGCACTAAGACGTTAAATCCTAGAGGGTCATATTCAGTGCATTTAAAGTGTGCATATAATTGTATGTTAATTCCACAAATGTAACTCATTACATAAGCTCAATGTTACTCATACACATTTACTGGGAGTCAAGCCCCGTCAGATGAAGTGTTATTGCCGTTCTCTTGGTGTTCCTAGGTTCGTGGAGAGTTGACAGGGTTGTGTGTGCGCTGCGTGATTGTGTTCACACAGAGGTGTTGGGCCAATCCCATTATGAGTGGTCCTGCTCTGTGTGGAGTCTGGATTAGGGCTGGCGTGGCCAGGGCTGATAGTGTCTCGCAGTGATTTAAACGGTCCGAGTTGATTTCTTTGCTAGGTCAGACACACACACACACACACACACACACCAACCCCAACACACACACACACACACACACACACACACACACACACACACACACACACACACACACACACACACACACACACACACACACACACACAGGTTATGTTAGGTCAGAGAGTCTGTGGCTCAACACACATCAATACACAAATCAAACACTTGGACACATGCACTCAAAACACTCACTTTAGCTCCAAATCCAAATCCACTCTCAAAACACAATAACTTTTTGCTATGTCAGACGGTTTATGAACACACACACACACACACACACACACACACACACACACACACACACACACACACACACACACACACACACACACACACACACACACACACACACATTCCAGCTTCTAGTGTGTGTATCCTCTCCTGGCTCCTGGATCCTCCTCTGTCTCTGCTGCTGATTAGCAGACCGGGAGGGAGGGAGGGACTGGGGGGAAGTGTCCCCGTAGACAAAACCAGAAGCCTGCCAGCACCTCCTCCTCCTCCTCCTCACCCACCCTCCTCCTCCTCCTCCTCCTCCTCACCCACCCTCGTCCTCGTCCACCCTCGTTGTCGCCCACCTTCGTCCTCCTTCTCCTCCTCCACCACCCTCCTCATCCTCCACTCTCCTCCACCCTCCTCGTCTGCTTCTATACTGAGGGTGGCGCGGGGAGAGGGGGGAGACATGTTCCTGCTGACATCAGGGTGGGGTGGTGCCTGGACATGATTGAGAGTGCAAGCAGATGTGCGTGCTTGCGTGCTATTGTGTGAGTGTGTGTGTATAGGGGAATTCAGTCTACCAAGGTGTACTTCACTGTGTGTGTGTGTGTGTGTGTGTGTGTGTGTGTGTGTGTGTGTGTGTGTGTGTGTGTGTGTGTGTGTGTGTGTGTGTGTGTGTGTGTGTGTGTGTGTGTGTGTGTGTGTGCCCCGTCCCAGCAGACACTCGCACCAGGGTTGAACTCCACATCGCTTTTGTTTGGAAGCGGGAACTAATAATGGACTGGTTTTTTATTTGCTTTGGATGAAACGCAGAGAAACACAATGTTAGGAAGTGATGTGAAACATGAGGTCGGCGGCTCGACTGTTGCTGAGTAAGCATCCATTTTTCAAAGGACTATGGAGACAGATTTTTTAGTTTTTAACCTTCATTAATCCAGGAAAACTCGATAATATCAGAGTGTTGCCTCAAATCGCGTTGCCATTGTTAATGGCCACTCAACAGATTAGAATAGTTCAAACCCAAAACTTCATTAAAAAAAAAAAAAATTACATTCACTTTTACTGAATCAAACTGACAACCTTCTGATCTGCCCTGGTCTCTAAGCGACTCTCTGGGGATGTCTTGGGAGTGACTCACACGAAAAGTCTTGTTACTGAATTCGTGACGCAGCTAACGAGATGCTAACAGCTAGCATCATCTGTCATCATCTCCCCATGCCGTCACCACAAACAGCTAACGTGTATTTAATCCAGCTAATCACGGCGAGGAATGCCCGTGGTTTCAGTTTTTAATTAAAACAAGACTTACAAGAAGAAGAAAATATGTTTTTTTTGCGAGTGGAACTAATTATGAATATCATTAGCTAAAGCACAGCCGTCGTTATGGGTGTCCCCACAGGGCACGTCCCAGTCATAAAACATAAAAGCAACGTCCTGCAGCGAAAGTCATTAAAATAGGAAGTCCTTCTGCCACAGAATGTTGAACTCTCTTTTTCATCTTCATTCTGCGTTGGCTCACCTCTGCAGTGGGGCACTAGGCGTCCCCTGCCATAAGAGAGGGATAGACTTTATTGATGAGGGGGGGGGAGGGGGTCATCTGCAACCACACAAGAGAGAAACAAACTGATAAAGAAAACATCTGATTAACCACATAGCAGCACATTAACAAAGTTCATTACAGCAGAACCCTTAACCTCTTAACTACCACACCCTTTTATGGGGACTTCATCTGGAATGACATCTAAATATTTCAGCTCATGAATCGGTGCCTGTGATGACAGCAATCGTGCCAGCGTGTTCAGAGGGGGTGTCACACCTTATGTTTGATGTGGACACCCTCATAAATCCATGTGCTTGCACCTTTTCAATTATAAATGTAAAACATTGTGGGCCTCGTATAATAATTGCCAGAGAAAGAGGAAGCTACGCACACGCCCACACTAATACAAACACACACAGTCTAGCATTAGCCTTTCCAGAGTAAACAAAGCATTCATAATATAGATCCTTGCCCCTTTTCTCTGTAGTTCTTAGAAGTCATATCGCTGGCTGCACAGTAAGATAGATATTCTGTGAATTTATGCGCAAATACATAATGCACGCACGCACGCACACTAACACACACACACACACACACACACACACACACACACACACACACACACACACACACACACACACACACACACACACACACACACACACACACACACACACACACACACACACATTCTCTCCAACTTATTTCCTACATTACATTCCTACGAGTTTTCATTGTTGTGTTACTGGAATCAATATTGTTTCATTACGGGATGTGAGGAATGAAATCACAGAAGATACTAAGTGCTCTTTTCCCTCTTGTCTTCCGAGAAAACGCCCACATACCTTCAGCTTTTGTTCCAGAAGGTGGAGGTAAGAGTAAACAAGACGCTCAGCAGGTTTGTCAGCACCTGTCTTCCCCTCTCTTATGCAACAGAGTCTGGTGACGTCTCAGAGAGAGAGAGTTGGTTCACTAGCCTACAGGCGGCTCATCCAACAGTAAAGACACAGCGGTGGGTCCCCAGGGCAGGGAAAGGAAATGATTGTGATTTACAAGTACCGACAAACACAGCAGACACTTCACACTCTGCTGCAGTGAGGTGTGTGCGTGTGCGTGTGCGTGTGTGTGTGTGTGGGCGCGTGTGTGTGGGTTTATGCGTTTGTCTTTGCGGGTGCATGTGCTTGTATGAGTCTGAGGATGTAGCACTTTATGCAAATTATAAACTTTTCCCAGATGAGCAACCATCTTGAGCCCCGGGCTCCCTAATGGCGTTTTGGATGAAAGTGCCCGCTAAATGACTAAAACACTGATGTGTATGTGTAATGTGCATCTAAGATTAAACAAAGATACATGCCTCAAAAAATACACTCACACCCTACATGATATGTGTGTGTTCAAACATGTGTGTTCAAACTAGTGTCATAAAGTGTGTGAGCTCAACGGCGATTGTGTGCGCACACAACCACACACGTGGCGGTAAAATCAGCAATAAAAACACAATGTGGCCATTAGCCCTCCCATTGAGAGTAGGGTCTCGGGAGAGCCACACATTAATGACTTCCGCTGAAGCCAGGTTTTCCAGGTACTGGCTATAAGAGACCACCAGATGAGAAGGGCGGGGGCGGGGGCGGCAATACAGCCGCATAACACTGTTTACTCCTGCCTTTTACAGGCCGACCCCGCCCTTAATATCACCCAGCGTGTGGCAGCCTGCAGTCTGAAGGCTCCAGCCGTAGACGGAGAAAGAAGAGAAAGGGAGGACGAGGAGTCATCCACAGGTTGTCTGTCCGTTTGATGAACAGGCGGTCTAGAGTTTATAAAGTACAGTTTAGGCTGACTAATGAAACACAACACAGAAAAAAAAACGATAAGCTAAAGACGAATAGGAGGGATGGGTTCAGCACAGGGCTGGAGCTGAACCAGGGCGGCGCAGGACTTCTACTGCATGAGGCAGGAGTTTCATCACCACCACTACGAGTCAGCACATTTCCCAATCCAATTCTGTCTTCTGCGTTCATCCACATTCGCCCACACGATATCAACCCTGAAGCGGAGGGCAGTGGCCTCGGTAACGGGAACGCCAGGTAAGAAATCGTCCACTCAATCTCAGCCGACAGATTTCATTCGTCGACTGAGGGGGAAGACGAGTCATCAATCGATGGCGAGATCAGAAATCTCGGGCGGTCTGGGGAATTGTTTGAAGTTATAACTCTGTTGGCTCGTGTGTTTCGACGGTAATTCACTCTGTATTTAAATGTCCTTCAAATGCAAACACAGTCACATGAGATGGGACAGGAAGACAGACTCAGCATGTAAGGCTACATCCGACTGAAGGAGCCAAGTCGGCATATATGCCCACCACACACACACACACACACACACACACACACACACACACACACACACACACACACACACACACACACACACACACACACACACACACACACACACACACACACACACACACACACACACACACACACGGCCCTGCTGCCGTGAGAAGCCATTAAGCAGACGCACAAAGGCAGAAACACATACTCAGACGCAAGCAAATGCATAAACACAAACATGCGTGATTAGAAACACGCACGCACGCACGCACTCACATACAGACAAACACACAGTCCATGTTCATGCTGGGTCTAGGAGGTCCTGTTCTGATGGAGGAAGGGAAAAGGATGGAAAGAGGGGCATACACAACAACAGCGCGTGACGTCTTTGAGGTCCATGTTGCCAGGGACTGGCTCCATCGCTACAAGGACGGATCCTGACACAATCTCACCAAGACACGCCCGCTGTTTTACGACCGGCCCACGCACTGTTTATCCGTGTTCATGCCACTCACGCTGCAATAAACCGCTTAAACGCACATCTGGGAGCAACCATCAGACACACCAAACGAGAGGTAACGTAATGAAGTGTGTGAGAAATATGTGTTTCCATGTGTGTGTGTGTGTGTGTGTGTGTGTGTGTGTGTGTGTGTGTGTGTGTGTGTGTGTGTGTGTGTGTGCTCTCGAGCGTGCGTGAATGCGTGCGCGTGTGTGTGTGCGTCCTACACAGATACGTGGGCGTATATCTGTGTAGGAAAATGTCATTTGCGTCAATGATCTGATGAAAATCCATGTCTCACAATTTGCATAACAAGATCAAAAGATAATAATAGGTAAACACAACCAACGAAACCCGACAACAACAACAACAACGCTGCAACACTGAACTCTCATCATCCAACTAGTGGTCGGGTCAATAGACTATTCTTTTTATTGAACTGAACATTATTTACATTATTTACGTTGGATGTCTGAACGCGGCTGACGCCACTGTCTTCCTCGTCCTGGTAACCCGGCAGGCTCCACAATGGAGCTGCGGCCCACCCTGCAATCCAGGGTCCGACGGCTGATGCAACCCAAAGCAAGAAGGCAGGCTCTGCTTCGCCACCTGACAACACACGGTTCCCCGCACAGAGCACACGTGGTGGCTGACTTCCCACCGCTTACAAAGGGCATTCACACGCCATGGACGGGAAGCTGTGTGCAGGCCTGCCTGTCTGCTCTCAGTTCTTCATTTCACGGATAGTGAGGTTAATGAAGGCATATGATTATGCCTCATGCTATGACACATCGTTGTCGTTGCGACATTGCAGAGCCGAGAGTTCCCTTTGAAGGGAATCACGTAGTGTTGACAATTCTTACATAATTACATTTCTGACAGTGCTGTACTTTCCACTAGAATGTGGTCTGGCGATCAACCTAATTTATTTTTCTGCATTTGCCTGGAATAGAGCAAATAATACATGCATATAACTACCCTCGCAAAACAATGCTTTAAACTAATAATACTTTACGTTGCTATTGTTATTATTATGACAATGCATATTTTAATATTTACTACTATTATTACTTGCACTTGTTATTGTTGGATCTTGTTGTTGTTGGAAAATGCAAGACACAACTGAGTTACATGTTTGTCGGCATAAAGGTCAGGACATTAGAACCTAATCGAATCAGCCGAGAAAAAAAAAAAAGAGACAGAGAGAGAGAGAGAGAGAGAGAAAGAGAGAGAGAGACTAGGAAGACCCGGGAGACAAAGAGAAAGGGGCCTGGTTTGTATTTTGTTGTTGCTGTTTGGAAGCACTCACATCTGAACAATGTCAGGCGGCTATTATTAACTCTCAGCACTGCGCAGTCGTCCTCTTCCTCTTCAGGATAATATCGATCCTCTGTCTCTTTCCCTACGTGAGGCTGGGCGTCTCATGCGGTCCATGCCCAGAGATCGTAACAAAATAACACATGTGGATGTTCTCAGAAAAAGCACCGTGCTTTTTAGGCCTTGCATGGAAAGGGGGTCCGGGGGGGGGGGAGGTGTTGCTGTACCGATGCACGCCTCTATTGTGAAAGCAAGTCGATGTCGGACACCAGGAGGAGCGCGTGGAGAACGGAGCTGGAGGAGGAAGGGTCGGCCGCTGATGGTGGCGGCGGTCTCCCAGCTGGAGACACACGTGTGCGCTCCAGCTGTGTTCCGGAAAACACCCGCATTATGTAACAGGGCCGCCTCGCACACATACAGATGGTGGAGGGATGGACGAATTGACGGACAGACTTGTGCATCAGGTGTTTACAATGAATTCACCCATAAGAATTCACCCATTCACACAGCGAGGAGGATCTCTGTAATTGTTCAACTCATCCTGCTTTAATAGAAGAGAACTCCACAAAGAACACTAACACCGTGGAGCAACAATGTAACAGTACAACTGTGGTTGTCCCACTCCCCCCCCCCCCCTCCCCGAACATCACATCTGGACCCCTGCAATGCACGCTGTGTTACCCTGCGAGCCTTGAGGACGGGAGACAAAGGCTGGTGGGCCAAAGGGCACCGGTCCAAAGTGTACACAAAGAATTTGAACAGCTGCTTGGGACAGGAAATAGGAAGAAATGTGAGAATGCAGTACACTGCAAACCATGTGTCTAACAGTACGGCCAGCAAGGCATATCTACTGCCATGTCTGGGATAGTGTGTTACACATCTTCAAATTCAACTTTAGAATCTACGCATAAATTAATGTCTGTCTGTCTGTCTGTCTGTCTGTCTGTCTGTCTGTCTGTCTGTCTGTCTGTCTGTCTGTCTGTCTGTCTGTCTGTCTGTCTGTCTGTCTGTCTGTCTGTCTGTCTGTCTGTCTGTCTGTCTGTCTGTCTGTCAGAGATGTGTTGCATTTCATCATACTCTTATCATTGGATGAAGATCAAGATCAAGTTAAAAAAGCAAATTCTTCTATGACAAATGACAAAAGAAGAAGTCAGAAACAATTAATTTTGATTTGGCTTGACCACAACTGTTCGGTCAGTGGGTTTGAGAACTCAAAGAAAAGCCTATCCGCCACACAGGGGTGCTACCGTTGGGGGGCTATTTATATAAAATGAGTGGAGCTACTATCCACAACCCCTAATTCGTTTTGGTTTTCTAGCAAAGAACCGTGTCACATGCACGGTCCAGACATGGTCCTATCTTTAGACATCCTGTGTGATCTCCCCAGCTCCCCAGGAGAGAGGCATTGGTAACCCAGCTCGTCCATAGAGAAAGGGGTGTGTGTGTGTGTGTGTGTGTGTGTGTGTGTGTGTGTGTGTGTGTGTGTGTGTGTGTGTGTGTGTGTGTGTGTGTGTGTGTGTGTGTGTGTGTGTGTGTGTGTGTGTGCGCGTCTAGCAGTTAAAATTAGAGTTGTGAATCCATCTCAATTACAATGGCCCGGTTCGTCACGACGAGACTGGGACCAGCGCAGAGCCTCACCGCCCGGGTCGTTTACCAAGTAGTCCACAGGGCGCGTGTTAGCAGACACGCACAGGAGAGGATAAATATAGACACACACACACACACACACACACCTACTCGCTCATAATCACACTGAGACACACGCACAGGCCGACTCAAACATAATGACACTTAGACACACACCCAGGCTCAGAGTCTTACGTTCACTAACCTTAACCCTGACGCACACACACACACTCATAATCACACACACACACACACACACACACACACACACACACACACACACACACACACACACACACACACACACACACACACACACACACACACACACACACACACACACACACACACACACAAATAATCATATACACTTACACACAGTCAACCATACATAATTTTAAATACACACACACACATAATACATACATACATGCATACATACACATACATACATACATACATGCATACATACACATACATACATACATACATACATACATACATACATACATACATACATACATACATTATGACACACAAGCACACACACACACACACAATCAGCTGTCCTAGATTTCCTCAGAGGAATAATAATGATGCAAAGGTATGGGGAAGGAGAAGCAGAAGAAGACAAATTAGGAGTAAAAACAGGATAACAAGAAGTGTTGCAGGGGTGGCTGGCCGTTCATAACAAGCAACTGAAGTGATTCATCTAAATAATAAGTCTTCAAAACACTTCTGCAGGAACTACAGAAATTGAAATTCAGGTCACAGTGTTTCCATGTTGAACCACGACGTATCTTCTTCTTCTGATCAGAGGGACTCCGTAGCTCCAGGGTACAGTTGTCAAACCTCCACTAATCACAATATACGGCGGGCTGCTGCAAGAGAAATGAATACCCACCACCAGTGGGCCAAAACACTACAGTAACTCAACTCCATTTGAACAGGTAACTACAAGGACGTTTTTTCCGGTTTTCTCTGTTTATCAATTTTCCATTCTGAAAAAGCAATCAAGCATCATAAGGTATTTTTGTATTTGGTACATAGTTAATGTACTTAGTTGTGTAGCATCATATCCTAGCTATCCTTTTTGTATACGAGAATGGCTTAACCTAGAGATTATCAGTGCTTTGCACTTATAATCACATCCTTACTGTACCGACAGCAATATATTGTTTCACCTTCTTCTGACAAATGTACTTATTGCAAGTCGCGTTGGATAAGAGCAACTGCTAAATGCCCTAAATGTAAATGTCTCCTGACATCGTGAGTTCGTGGATGGACGACCTTAGTCCACTTCGCTGGCTCCGTTTCTCAGTCCTGCAGCAGGGGGGGGAGACTCGGAACCACAGCAACGAAAGACTGACGGACAGGACACATCTGCAGACACAGGGGGTCGGTGTCTGCTGGGGCGGCTGGCTGCTCACTGGGCCTGACTCCTCAGGTCCACACTGTGTTCAGCTTTTCTAGCCCGCCACAGACTACTGGGGTTTACAGTTTCAAGATGTATTACCATATGGGATCTCCTCGTGAGAAACGCCGGAAGACACTACCTTCGAGGGGAGTTTGATTGCTGATTTCTCTTGGTATTGTTGTTATTAAACCATGAATCGGGCAGGTTCTGGCGTGAAATGGATGGAAAAATAAATGTATGAATGAAAGTATGCAACAAATAAAACAAACTAATAACTTAATGGATTAATGCTATTTTGACAACACCGATTTTACTTTCAATAAATCTGGTTCGATCTATCACATCAACAAGAACTTATCTAGATGCCATAAATATTCAATACTATGTCATTTTAATATATCTGCTATAGCTGTGACATGAATGTTGATAAACCTAATCCTCACGACAATTGCATTTTGGTGTCGCTTTTACAAAGGATGGTGATTTGTTTGCGATTATTCACTGCGTTGCCACCATGGAATAACAAAGCAGGTGTAAATTCACTTGAAATCATTACATTCATTAATCTGTGCTGGAGCATCACATTAATCTTTGTAAAAATATGCCTAGTGTATCCATATTGCATACAAAACAAAAATGTCACAAAAGCCCCCCCGACAACATTTCAAGGCCTTCAGGCTCAAGCACAGTACAAATGGAACTCCACTCAGTACTCTCCTTCAGTTGTGGAGGAAGGCTTTAAGGATCGTTGTCGGCTTTTCCCAGCATAGCAGACGTAATATACATGCCTACTTTTTTGGGGGCATACGATAATAAATAAATGCTCCGATGGAGGGTCGATCGAGAGACGATCGAGAGGTCATCCCACGTCAGTCATGCTCCAGCAGTCCTTACAGGTTAAACAGGTTAGACGGAACTCAGCGATATTTTCCACCAAGAAACATATGTCGAAAGTCAGTTGAATCTGTATCAGATCCAGTCTGCGTGGGCGGAAATTCACCTCGGGAGGCCGATGGATTCGAGAGATTACCTTTCCATGAGAGTCTCATTGCCAGGCTTCAAGTTATGCAGACTATCGAACAAAAAGGTTACCCAGATGCTGACGTTTCAACGTAAAGTAATCTGAGAGAGAGTCCAATCAAGTGGTAATTGCCTCAGATCTCTCTCCAAATGTATTTAAGCATTTGCCAAGGATTCCTTGATCTGATGCAAACGGGCAGATCATTTTTGCTGACGTGTGGGATATCATTTCGAACATAATTGCGTTTTCTTCCACAGCTCCAGCCGTCAGCCGAGTTAGAAGAAATATTTGTGGGTCGACTAAAGAGTAACTGTCGTGGAGTTTTAAATCCATCTCTCACACCCAGCCGCTACACAACACATAGCCTACACCTATACACACATAAATATAGACAGAAACAGGCAAACAATCAAACGCGCATACGCACACACACGCACACACACGCACACACACTCTCTCGCTGGACATGCACATGCATATGCGCACGCACTCTCTCGCTGGACAAGTACACGCACGCACACGCGCAATCACACACACACGCGCGCGCGCGGTAGAACAGTTATTGACAAATGGTTGGGGAGTGGAAACTGATCCATATTTGAAGGTCAGCCCCGAGAACCGATCCCTCACGGGGCATTGCAGCACGCCCTTATCGGTGTACGGGGACCAGAGAGTATAGACAACGCCGGGCCCGGCTATAGACCCCTCGAGGGAGTCAAAGGTCGCCATGCGTGTCCGTACGCACAGCCGAGAGCGGAACAGGAACATTAATTCACTGAACTGAAATGCCTCTTTGTTTTGTTGTACGCTCAACATGATGGGTCATGGGTGGACTCCTCAGGCCGGCGGCAACGCAGTGAAACAACCACACGCATGAAACGCAACAAAAGGAAGTACGCTGATGTTCACCGGGGCCGCAGCGCTTGTCCTGGTCATCGAGACGGGGCTCATGGGACCCTCTTCACCCGAGCGCTTTGGCTAATCGCATTAAGTCCTGCGCCACACACACGGTCCACTTCCATCCCTCCTGCTGACCGTTCGACATGACCCGGCGAAGTCAAGTGTGGTTTCGGGGGTTTTTGTCGCACACGTGAGTTCGGTGGGTGGGTCACACAGGGCAGCGACGGCTTGGCTTTGGAAATGAAAACTGTCAACACCCCTGCCTGGAGAAAAATGGAATAAACATCGTGTCTGTGAAGGGGAAATAAATGACCAGCACATGATGCCTTCTCCTAACTGCCAAAGAACCACCCCACACATCACACACACATCGTTCACCCAACTGCCACCGGGTGACTGCGACATCGGCGATAGCCTCACATGACGGGAGGATTTAATGAATAATTTCACAACAAAGCTGGTGCTATTTATAGAATAATAGGTATTGATTGTAATGTGATTCATCTTTCAAACACTGAAATGGGAAAATAAAACAGAAAAGTCTTGACCAAATTGCGGTGAAAGTCAATTTGACTTTGTCAGCGAGTAAATGTCAGGCCAACAGGCCGTTGCACTTGTCTGACTTTTCTGCATAACTGCCGCCTATGCAGCCAGTTCATATATTATACTTGTATTTTCACCCTATAAATTAAAAGTATTTCACCAACTATGCTCAAGGGAAGAATAATTAGGAAAATATATAAAAATATAAAGATTTAATTCGTTTACATATTTGTTCAAATAAATTAATATTGAGTCTCTCTTTTTGTTTTGTTTCATATATGCCTTTATGCATGCAAGTACAAGTGGTTCTTTGAATAGGAAATGGATTGTCAAGGGTTTGTCTTGCATTGATCCCTTTTCATGTCCCTTTTGTTCAAGAGGGTGTTTTGTTCACAGATGGTCTGAAAAGCAGGTCATTATGACCAAAACCCACCATTTAGTTCCTACTTCAGCTGCTGTAGACAAGAATGAAACCGTCAGACAATAGCCTCGCAGTCCCAATGAACTCCCTGGTTGACCGGAATTGAAAGAAGAACATCAAAGAGAAGAATATTGATTAGAGAATAAAACAACATGTGCCTCAAATAATACTGTAAGTTGGAAGGAAATCGTCGCTCGCCTGCTCTGGGGAGGGAGATGACCGGTACAGCAGCAGGGCTCTCCTCTAATGAGGTGAACTGGAGGGGAAAAACTTTCCCCGAATCAGAGGATGTTATCCAGGATCGATGTGGCCGGACTCGATGGGGCTCACGTTGACCTTGTGTGTGTGTGTGTGTGTGTGTGTGTGTGTGTGTGTGTGTGTGTGTGTGTGTGTGTGTGTGTGTGTGTGTGTGTGTGTGTGTGTGTGTGTGTGTGTGTGTGTGTGTGTGTGTGTGTGTGTGTGTGTGTGTGGAGAGACAAGGACAGGGTCACCCTGAACTTAAAGTAGCAATGCAACGAATAACACTTAAGTACGGCGCAGCCTGCCTGCAATCTTAGACTATCAATCTAATTAACACACACACACACACACACACACACACACACACACACACACACACACACACACACACACACACACACACACACACACACACACACACACACACACACACACACACCCTTCCCAAGGATTCACACACAAACACACACTTGCACAAGTGTCAGGTACTAACAAGCGGTTGGTTTGTTAAGGAAGTGGGGACCTGAAGGTCATCGTGAACAGAAATAGCTTGGATGGAGAAGGGACTGAATGACGGCTGGTGAACAATATTAAAATCTGAGCGTGGAATGTCTTTTGGATTATTGTGTGTGTGTGCCTGCGTACATGCTTGCGTGCGAGCGTGAGGGTGCGTGTAAAGGTCAGCCCTTTATTGCCATGAAATATTCATTCTAATGGGTAAGAATGAGGAAGAACAAGGTGTAGCGATGTCGGTTGCTAAGCTCCACCTTGGATGGCAGTCTAACACCCTCTTGTTGCAGAGTTTCGAGTCCTGCAATCATGGAGGAGGTATACTTTCCATAGGAGGGACAAATTAAATAGACATCTGAGATCATTTGTTCCTTCACCTGTTGGGTTTTTAAACAAGCTGTAGGCCTATCTGCTTTTGCACACACACTTTAACAAGGACTGATTAACCCTCAGTGCTTTATATCTCATTGCAATTTTATCCGGATGGCATTTACTTTATGTTACACGTATTTATGTTTTTTATTTTATGATGTGCATTGGCTGTGTTGACTACTGTTTGCAAACCAAAACGCCCCTCTGGGACAATAAAGACTACCCTATCCTATCCTTTAAGGCCTGCTCGAGCATCGATCTCATCTGCTTCCATTGATTTAGGCTAACTCGGTCAAACGCTAACTCAGTCTAATCGAGCGCTGGGCTGAGCTCTCGATCGACTCAAAATAATCGTATTTCGAGTCGAAGTCGGCATGACCTGTACTTGTATCCACTGTAAGTCGCTTTGGATGAAAGCGTGTGGTAAATTACTTTAATATTATACTAATAGATTACTTCCTCGGAGTACTGAAGGGAAAAGCGAAAAAAAAAAAAGGCCTCTTGTGTTCTTAGCAACTTTTGGTGGCACACGGTGGAGATCACAGGACCCTTCCCAGACTACCCACCCACCCACCAACCCCCCCACCAACCCCCCCACCACCACCACCCTGCTCCACAGGGTGCTGAAGCCAGCCCGGCACATCACAGAGTCCCAGACACACCCCACTGGGTCCCGCCACAAGGAGCCGTCGGTGGAAAAAGGCCGACGACATCATCAAAGACTCGTGTCCCCCCCCCGCCCGGCAATAACCCTCTGTTCTGTCGACGGTAGAGCGGCATTATCACCGGCGCCGCAAAACCCAAAACGCACAATTTAGACCCGAGGCCTGGGGACGAATAAGCGTCGAGTCCCTTTACTCGTAGTTCATCGTTTTCTAAAGTTCTTTATTCCATCTGCAATAGTGTGCAGTGTACAAATATCCCATTTGTCTAATTAGTTATTCATCGTTGAAAGAATTACAGTTGTACTTTTTGTATGAACTTATATCTGCAAGTAAGGATTGTTCTTAATTGTTCTTAAATATAATATATATACATTTAATATAATATGCTGACCAAACTCACTGGCTTTAACTCTTTTGCGCGCGCGCACACACACACACACACACACACACACACACACACACACACACACACACACACACACACACACACACACACACACACACACACACACACACACACACACACACACACACACCTTCCTTACCATATTTTGGAATTGCACCCTACTATTAGATTCAAATTTTATTATAATTTTTATTTCACCTTACTTACCTTACCACCTTCCTGAATTAATCTACTATATTTTATTTGCATAATTGCACTCCCTATATTTGATATTTTCCCACTTTATACTGCAACCGCACAAGTAGCTTCCTCTGGATAAATTAAGCAACATCTTATCTCTTATCTCAAGGCTTTCCTTCAACACGGTCATTATCAACACCCGCACACTGATAAATCTCCGGATGATGGACAGCATGCACTTCTCCGTAGAGATCCCTCTACTTCCCTACATTGACAAACTTCCATCACGCAGACACATAGACCCTGTCCCCCTACTCTCTTCTTTAATTGAGCTTCCCCCTAACCCCTTACCACCCCTTCATCCACCACATAGCTAGATCGCTGCAGAGCCTTAATGTACCGGTCTGTCTACCACAACACACACACACACACACACACACACACACACACACACACACACACACACACACACACACACACACACACACACACACACACACACACACACACACACACACACACACACACACACACAGTACTCTGTGAGCCAGAACCGCTGATCGCTGCAGAACCTTAATGTACCGGTCTGTCTACCACAATACACACACACACACACACACACACACACACACACACACACACACACACACACACACAGTACTCTGTGAGCCACGGCAGCCACGGAGGTATTTCACGAGCCGATGGCTGATGTACTGGGGGATATTAAAGCCTAGTGAATGATCTGAGGGCCTAATGTCTTGGTGCTCTGCCCAGGGACTCTTGAAGCCCGTCTGAAGTGAGTCAGGTCATTTAAACAGGTAGTTGGCAACATGCCGAGCAGTGAGTGAATTTAAAAGCAGGATTTCCACTAGCCTGTATAGGAGATGTGAAGGATTCAATCAGTCCTGCATCTCTAAAAGTTCGGACATATTTGTTGAACTAATGATCATTAACTCTGCCGGCAGTTTGTGTGTATGAAAATGGTTGCAAGTAACTTTGGATAAAAGCTAAATGCCATAAAATGTAAATGTAAACGTAAGAAGAACCACCAAACGTCGATACAGCCACACCACGTGAAGGTCAGGAAATATTTCCCATGCGTTCGTGACATCTACTTGTTCAATAAGAAACAAAATATGAAAAATTAAAAGCCTTTGGGTTCTCCTCGCTCCCTGTCCCGGTTAGACGGCACCTGCCGATATTTGGTTTTCCATGGAGACAGCGTTCTGTTGGGGCCTCAGAGTGAGAAAGCGACAGCTGGCATCGAAAACAAGCACAACATAACGCTATGCCGTGGCCTCACTGATAAAAAGCATTTCAGAGGAACACGTGACATCACCTGGGAAAAGTGCAGCGTAAGCGCTGGCCCGGACAGCCGTCTGTCCACAAGACAAACATTACACCCAACAACAACACGCCGTGGTCCGGCACCCACACCTGAAGGGATACTAATAACAGAACCCAGGAACCACAATCCTGAGAATCCATAGACGGGATTCTCGGAAACACAGGGACAAGAGTTTGCTGTGGACAAGAATACATCTTTGATATTTTCATTTTGCAACACAGACAACAGATTACCTTCAAGAGATGAGGTTGTTGGACCAGTCCGCATTTCAAAACGGCTATGAATATTATATCTAATTTACTGCAGATAGCTTTTTCTAGTACAGGAACGTTTAAAAGGTCAACTCTCAAAACATAAGTCAAAATGATTTTTGACATATGCTTTTTGACATATTCATTGCTGTGGTGGCTCTATGGTAAACTATACGGCCATTATTGTCACTTTAAATCCCTCTCAATGGATTTTACTCAATCACAAGCACTTACACACCAATCATCTGCAGAAGAGCGCCAACAGCTAATTAGCAGCTCAGGAATTTGCATACTACTGATGCGTGTGTATTTGTGTGATTTACCCTGTGCATTTACCACTTAAAACCCTCCGGCGGAATAAGCCTGACGTTAACATCCAACGCTTTTGCTGTGTTCTGCGTTTTAAAACGGAAGCACAAGATATCCTCTCCGAGCCTTCACTCATGACAGCCGTGGACTCACAGCCACCCACTGAGTCTTCCTCAGCTGGGGATGAACAAGATGGGGGCTGCAGCCTACATGGGGATGGGTGGTTGTTGCAGACACCACAACTCTGACTTCCTCCTTATGAAACAGACCATGGAGGCCCATTTATGGGCCATAAACACCCTCACCAAAGTAATGTCATTACCTCCACGATTGTAAAATATAACACAGGGAGTGGAGGCCGTTTGAAAGGCCACACTTGACATGGAGTCGTACTCACAACTCTTTAGTTCATTCATTGAACCCCAGTATTTGAACTCAAGCAGCAGCAACCACCACGTCTAATCTACTATAGCAACTCTCTTCTCTGTACTATGCGGATATCAGGTGGGTCATAATGTACCTACTGTATATAGATATTCATACCTTTATATGATATTTATTGTGTTGCCTGTGGCTGTCTAACAGTTTATTTTTACTTGGTAGGGATAGGCCTATTCCCAGCAGTGTTTATGCTCAACAGAAAGGGGCTTTTTGCAATGCCCGAAGCTGTTTACTGTAATATGTGCATGTGGATTCAAAATAAATACAATTACACTTATTCCCTTTAAGTTCAGGAAGCAGCTTAAGAGCTAGTTAAAATAAAAGATAAAGGCATATAAGCAATGAATCAGCCCTCATGTACCAAGGAACAACATAAGTACATAAATGCAAATCATATTGAACGCATACAGATTAATCACATGCTAATGATGTTGTAAAAATAGTATTTATGTAATAAAAATGATGTAAAAAATAGCAGTTATGCAATTGATAATATGACAATGAGTGTATTCCACCCACTGGGTTGAGCTGGAGCGCAGGTCCACGGAGGTGGACACATGCTGGGCTGACAGTCAATCTGTTACTGGCTTTACGCTGGCTGTGTTACAAGACATGTATCCCCATTACAAGATGTTGCGTGAGCATCCTGTATTGAATGGGAGGTGAGGACGATGGCCGACGACGGCCAAATGTGCATCATATTGAAAAATAAAATAAAATAAAAAAGGCAAACAATTAAATAAAGAATTAGAAGAAAAGCTACAGGGTGAAGCTACTGTGTGAAGCTATAGACTGAAGCTATAGACTGAGCTACAGACAGACTGAAGCTACAAGAGCTACAGAGTAAAGCTACAGAAGCTACAGAGTAAAGCTAAAGAAGTTACAGAGTGAAGCTACAGAGTAAATCTACAGAAGCAAAAGACTGAAGCTATAGACTGAAGCTACAGAAGCTACAGACTGAAGCTACAGACTGAAGCTACAGGAAGTTAAGACTGAAGCTATAGAAGCTACAGAAGCTACAGACTGAAGCTACAGAAGCTACGGAGTGCCTATATCGAACAGTGTTCCGGACATGAAGGAAGAACAAGAACCAGGAAAAGTGCATGCTCTAGTGAGGGGGAACCCCAGGACCAACACCAGGCTTCAGGAAAGGGCAACATGTTCACAATCAAAGGGGAGGGCATGGCAAGGGTAGTGGACATCAGGAACAGTATTGGCATGCGTGTGTTGACGGACCAAACCCATGGGAAAGATTCTCAATATACTCCTACTCCGACGTTAGTAGGGCTTGTCATACTCTGTCTGTCGATACAATTTCTTCTGGATTCTAAAAAAAGGAAATTACATAATTGGAGCATCAGGTGTACCAAGGACTTTCTTTGTCCCAGTGTCAGCATATAATACCGCTCTCAACTTTATGGAATCAGGGGTTGCGATTTCCCAGTGAGTTGGAGAAAGTTCAAAGCAGGACATGAAAATAAGGAAAGGGCGTCTAAATGCTGATACACAACCATAGGGAAATAGACATCAGCGAGACAAAATAATAATGTACCTGTTATTGGAGTTAATGGAGTTAATGGTGTGCTACAAAGCAATTTAACCTAAGGGAGATATAGATAGACAAGAGGCAAATACAAAGCTTTAAGTTGCTTGGTTTATCATTCCAAATAATTCACTTGGAAAGGGAAAATTAATCAATGAGGATACAACGAAAAACAACAAAGAAAAACAATGCATAAAAAAACCTTCCAAGGCCCTAAATTGTCTAGGAGACAACCACAATTAAAATGTTGGTCACATCTGTCCCTGTCTTAAATTAATTACAGCAAAAAAGCCTAGACTCTTTTTCAGTAGGAGATGTTTGTTCATTAAATGCAGTTATCCGTGCAGTGTTTGCCAAATATTGCGTAAAGAGATAAAACTGAAAGATACCATCGCCACCCAATTCACAATAGACTTTATAAATCAGGAAGAGAATACATTTATGGTATATATAAAATCATATTTTGAATTGTGCTTTTAAAACTGTATAAATTGAATAGATACAAACTTAACTGCATAATGAAAATGGTAAGAAGGGTAGCAGCACTCATATCAAAAACTGAATACATTCTAATTCTAACTCTAGAGAAAAGATGCTTGGTGGATGTGGATCTGACTGACTGTACACTGACTGACTGGCTGTCATCTGACTGACTGACCGGGACCAGCCCAGATGGACCAAACTTGATGTGTTGGTCAGCTCTCAGTTTTTCTTTCTTTTACTGTCATTGTTTAGACCCAGTCATGTCCACACTAAAGCCACACCGTATTCTCTCTCCTTAGGTATATTGCTATTATACTATCTTCCATAAAAGAGAAGTTGCATAATAAATGATCTTGGTTGTTCTATTACCACTCTGTCATTGTTTTGGTTTTATTTGTGGGTAATAAAAAATAGCACAATGGGATTATATGTATAATTATATAATGAATAATAATGAATTTATTCCTTGAATGGGAGACCAGAATTTTTTTTATTTTGCATTCCATCGGATAAATGTGTTATTCTAATTACATGTTTCTAAATTTCATTTGGTGATCACATGATTGTGTATGTTAAAACCCGACTGACACTTATTCTGACTGCGCAGAACCGTATTAGGACTCTGATCGAGCAAGCAGATCCCACTGTCGTGAAACAGATCTGTTCTTGAACCCCAAACCACACCAAGACACCATGGTATGGAGAGTTGTCACTCTTTGACACGTTGAACGCTGATACATGATTGTGTGGTTTACTTTTTGTGTAAATGTGACTGCAATTAAAGTGATGTCACTGATATTATTAATAATTCTGTCTGCAACAAGCGAAAACGCCTGTGTAACCAAATTTTCCACAAAGGCGGTATCCTAATTAATAATCATCTACTCATCTACTCCCGAATTGGAATGACAGCTCCTGCAGTGAGGATGATGACAGAACGGAGTCCTATTTCTTAGAGATTCTTGATGCTGCTTTCTTCAGTAATAGCAAAGTGTTACAGCTACCTGTACTGTGATATCATGGTGAGGCATGACGTTGTGATGCATTACTATTTGGGTCATTTTGAGTATCTCAAAGACTATTTGGATTTGTTACACATGGAAAAACTGGGTTTACCCGTCTGTTGACCTCTGTCATCAGTCATTTTCATCGGGTGGTATTTGGTATGACACGTTTCTCTGATTAGTGGACATGCCTGTTGGTGGAAAAAAATATTTTTCCAAAGTTACGTGATCCTTTGCAATCTTATAGATGAATTAGGCCTATATACCTTTTGTAATAATTTCATATTCAGGGATTATAAATAACCAGAGGGGGGAGTGTCATGGAAAATTCCATGTATCCTTGCGTCATCCGCTTCTCTTTACAACAACTAGTGGTCAGATCACGCTGACCTCCTGTCATTCTGCCGCCTTTACTGCCTCACTAACGAGCACATCCGCTCTCTCTCAAGAAATACCTAGTGTTCCTGCAAGGGCGTGAAAACCCTCTGTAGCACTCTGACTGGTGCTCACTCTCCTAGAGGGGTGACTCTTATATAGGTACATTAGATACCACTGTATTCCGGTAAATCTATAATATCTCATAAAGAACTTGCCACAACATACAAAACATCGTCTTGCTGAGTCAATCCTGGGGATTAGCTCCTCTAGGCACCTCCTGAAGGGCTTGATTATAGTTCCACGTCGACGCGACGCAAGGGGGGTTAACGGACCCACTGCGTCCCTGCGGACCCTTCTTGCGGGCCTTTGCGTCCGCCGTAAGGGCCCCGACGTGAGCCTCCCAAAAATGTCGACCTTGCGCCGAGGCGACGCAGCAGCAAGGGGCTGTGATTCGTCCCCGCACTAAAACAACGACGCAGAGCCAACACGGGGTCACGACTGCGTCGAAGCGTCTGCGTGGTCCTCGCGTCGCGTCGACGGGGAACCACGATCAGCCCCCTCGAGTGCTTTTTTCCGCTGCTCAGAACTACGATCAAACGGGAGAAAACGTGTGACTCGGTTTTCCTGCGCGAGTCCCCACAGGGCAACGCCGTTAAAGGGAGAGAGCAAAGGAATAAGCCGTTGATCGGCGGAGGAAGTGAAACTTGAGCAGGCGGCGACTGCGGCGGTGGCTGTGGTAGTTGTGTCAGCGCGGGGGTGTCGCCCCGTGGGTGACCTCTGTTTCCTCGTGGCGTTCCGCCGCTCACACTCTCTTTAATTGAGCGACTCGCTGACCCATCGGCAGGGCTGCTTGGGGACATGTGGGGGCCGGGTCCTTCTGAGTTATCCCCCCCCCCCCCCCCCCCCCCCAGACCCACCCTAAACCCTGGTTGAACAGACTGTGCCTGGCCATACTTGAGGTGTGTGTGTGTGTGTGTGTGTGTGTGTGTGTGTGTGTGTGTGTGTGTGTGTGTGTGTGTGTGTGTGTGTGTGTGTGGGCCGTGTGTAATGGCTACTTTTCATTTTCCTTTCATATTTAATCATCTTCTTTTTAAAGTCTGAACCATTCACTCTCTCTCTCTCTCCCCCTCCCCCCGGTCAAACTCAGAGTGCCTATCCAGACCTGCTGCCTCCTCAAAGGAAGAGAGAGAGAAAATACATGAGTGGAAAACTAAATGACAGGACATCGTGACCGTCTGGCCATTGTTCAACGCTGTGGCGGCGGGTCATGGGTTCAGATCCCCATTCTGCAGACGATGTGTTGTTTCGTGGTTC
>NC_082393.1:4617564-4637564 GCF_031168955.1 Gadus macrocephalus
GGTAGGAAAATGGAAACATAAAGAATGCAGAAGCACCGGTTGAAATAGCAAGGTCAAAAGTAGGATTCCGAATTGCTTAAACGTAATATTCAGATTCCAATCTCAGATATTCAAATTTGTCATCCAAAAGTAGGTTGACAATCACATGTTTTAAATCACATGCCTTAAATGAATCATCCTGGAATTTAATCAGCAGGAAGTGTCTGCTTGTGCGTGTGTGTGTGCGCATGTGCGTGTGTGCTTGCGTGCATGCGTGCGTGTGTGTGTGTACACTAAGACGTGTCTATGTGAATGCAGACTGATTGGGAAACCTTTTCGCAGGTGACTGTGAGATGTGTTATAGAGCTGGCTCATTCAGTAGTTGGTCCACTCCCTGACTTATTATTTTAATGAGGCACAGGATGAGCAATCGTCCGCAGTGTATCAAATTCCTTCTCTCTAAGCTATTTATTGTATGACCCAACACAAAAACCATGCTCAAACTTTCACATTCACTAATAATGATTGTGGTTCTTTTTTTGGGCCGGGGAGCCTGGACTTCAGAGAAATGGGGAAGCTATCAAAGTGGACGACATTGATACAGTCTGATGAGTTTCACTTGGAGTTATTTTGAGTGTAAAGGCTCTTGATTCAGACCTCCTCATATGAGTGCGTTGAGAGGAGTGTGCTATGTTTGCCTGATGTGGTTTCTCGCCTTGGGTGCAACTGGGCTGGGAATCAGTGCCGTGTTTAAAGGCCCTCAGACTATAAATACAGGGAAACAACCTCTCATGAATATTTGAAGGTCCGGCCGTAACTGTTCCAATGTTCCCGTGGTGACATGAGGACACACGCACACACACAGACTTTCACTGTGGTAACGTGAGGCCCATGCTGCACACACACATCAAGACACAGACACACTTCAGTAAAAACACACACACACACACACACACACACACACACACACACACACACACACACACACACACACACACACACACACACACACACACAATGGCCCTGTTGCCGTGTTGAGAAGACATTATGCAGATGCCATAATATAAAGGTTAATCATCTGCAGAATGACCAGGATGTGGAGGAAAGGCCGACAGATGAGAGGATAGCGAAGGAGACTGGAGGAAGAGTTATGCTGCTCCCCTAAAACCCAACAACCTCCCATTACCTCTACACCAGTATAACCAGTTGGGAGGGGCAGACAGGGCATCAAGGCATGCATTTCTCCGTCTGTGTTTTAACTCACTGGAGCAGACTGCCTTCTATAATTACCGCCGCGGTAAACCCGCTGGACCCCGCTCGCTTTGGAATATTTTCTTGGCAACGCATATGGTGGCCGCTCCGTGATTGGCTGGTTCTGCCCAGGGCTTTAACCCTTTGGACCAACCCAAGTGGCGCCCGGGCGGAGTTCCGTTTCCCACCCTCGTTCCCCCCCCTCTTCTCCACAGGGCACCTTCAATCTGCCAGACCGGACCTGGGAGATATGCAACAGAGCTGCTTAAGTCCTTTATAAAAGACACTTTTATGTATCACCTCCGGGCAGCACAGGCCGCCGGTGTTGGATGACCGGGGATAGGGGGGGGGAGGAGGGGGTGGAGGAGGAGGAGGAGGAGGGGGAGGGTAGTAGGGGGTGACAGGAGGGGCGGTAGGTACGCGTGCTGACCCTAAACTGGCATCGTCTCCCTCCATGTGATACCAGCTCTCTGAGGACGATGGTTTACAGGACACTTGGCCCCGTTCCCAGCGCCTCCGGGGCACAGGGTTACCCTGTCCATACCTGAGGGACGACCGGACTAGTTACCCTGTCCATACCTGAGGGACGACCGGACTAGTTACCCTGTCCATACCTGAGGGACGACCGGACTAGTTACCCTGTCCATACCTGAGGGACGACCGGACTAGTTACCCTGTCCATACCTGAGGGACGACCGGACTAGTTACCCTGTCCATACCTGAGGGACGACCGGACTAGTAGTTACTCTGTTCATAACTGACCAGTAGTCCGTCTGCACCACCCCACAGGCAGCAAGGAAGCTAACGCAATAGCTAGCCTTACAACTAGCCGACCAAACAGCCAGCTAGAAAACCAACCAACCACCTAGCCAACCAGTCAGCCCACCAACCAGCCATTCAATCAGACAACCAACCCACTGTCCCGTGATCAACAGCCTACCACCCAACCAGTTTATCAGCCAACCAACCGGCTAGCCAACTGACCAGCCAGCCAACTAAACAACCAGTCAGCCTACCAACCGGTCAATCATCCAACCAGCCACCCAGAGAGCTCTCGTAACATGGACCAGAGGGAATAGCCTGTGCTCATTGTTCATTTGAGCAGCACTCTTTGCAAATCACCCTAGGTTTGTATCCCCTGGGCTTAAGCGCTCACAATATTGAGTTCAGCTGCTGTTGTATTGTCATTAAAAGCAAAACCTGGTCCTCATTACTCTATTAAAAACACAGTGTGTGTGTGCGTGCATGAACATGTGCATGCGTGTGCATGCGTGTATATGACCGTGTGTATGTGTGCGTGTGTGTGCATGAACATGTGCATGTGTGTGTGTGTACATGTGTACGTGTGTGTGTGTGTGTGTGTGTACGTGTGTGTGTGTGTGTGTACGTGTGTGTGTGTGTGTGTGTACGTGTGTGTGTGTGTGTACGTGTGTGTGCGCGCGCGTGTGTGTATTTGTATGTGTGTGCATGAACCTGTGTGTGCATGTGCGGGCGCGTGGGTGGTAAACTAAATCCCAGCCTGACCCGGGGCTCTCCTGCCAGCCTGGCTGCCCTCTCGCCCTGGGCCTGTGAATAAGCAGTATTGTGGGCCCCGGAGAGGAGAGCCGCTGGCCAGGCAGACGGATTCCACAGACACGTGGATGCCTCGGCACGGGGGAACGATGTGCAAAGAGGGGATAGACCGGGGCCGGCGCTGGCCGTTTCGGTGCCCTAGGCGACTCAACATTAAATTGTGCCCTGGACAGGAATGCCGAGCACCGGCCCTGGGTGATAGGTTACACAATTAAGGAAAAACACAACGGTGGGCCTCTTCATAACTAATTCATATATTTTTACAATTCAATAATGTAATCTCTTTTTTTTTTTTTTTAACACCTTAATTTTTGGTGCCCCCCCGGGTACTTTGTGCCCTACGCACTCTGCACACTCTGCGTATAGGGAGCGGCGGGCCTGGGATAGACTGACAGATGAGATGAAGGAACAGGCTGCACATGCAGCCAATGTATGTAAGGGCCAATTCAGAGATGGTAGCTTAGGGCGACATGGTATAAAAATCAAACCAATAATGCGCTGATTTTATATTAAGATAGTGTTCTTATGTTCCACGATGAAATTATGACCAGCCACGTGATCAATATTAATAATGACATTTCATGGTCATTGCGTCCATGTTCATTCTGTGCATTGCTTGAACTCATCCGTTCAATGTGCTGTTGGTCAGACTAGATATCCCAAACCAATATGCGAAGAGCTGCTCTGGCCGATCAGAAATGAGCCAGGGGCAGTCTTAAATCAAAGTAGTCTCAAACCCGGGCAGGCGTGGAGTCAACCGGAACAGAGTTTTTCATAGAGTATGTCTCTAATAGCTGACGGATGGTCCGGCATTTCTCTCTAATAGAACTAAAGTAATGCTCATAAATCTCACCTACAGTACTCTTAATTTGAGACGGCAAGATAGGGGAAGAGAAAAAAAATAAAGGAACAAAACACAACAAAATATTGTTTTGTCAATAATAAAGTCATGTCGTTTTGAAGCCTCTTTCATATTAAAAGGCCAGAGTGCGTTTGGTACGAGAGACAGATCAAACGTATTAGAATGGGATATGATAAAGGGGTCATTTTTTGTATTATTGATCGACCTTGGTATTATTATTTCTTCAAATTTCCTCTTCCTTCAGAGTAGTGAAATGAAAGAGCAACTTTATGGAACTTAACTACAATATTATACTGCTGACCGCAGCAGGATAATACAAACACATACACCGGAACAAGACTTTATCTAATCTTGGCGCTATTTTGGGTTCAAGTGAGTTTATGGCAGTCCAGGAAATAAAGAAAACACTCTCTCCCTGTCTTAGAACGACCTCGAAACAACCTTAGTTTCAATGTCCTCAGATGGCACATGTGTGTGTCTGTGTGCGGGTGCGTGCGTGCGTTTAAGCGGAGATTCTAAATGTAGCCATGCCACTTTAATCTAATTTCTCTAAGCTGGTGTAAAGGGGAAGGGAAGTGGGACATCTTAAAACACACACACACACACACACACACACACACACACACACACACACACACACACACACACACACACACACACACACACACACACACACACACACACACACACACACACACACACACACACACACACACACCCACCCTCAGGGCAGGAACAGCTGACACATACGCATAACATAATAATGAAAATAAACTGAGCACACCAAAACACACAACAGCCAAGTGTTTTCTTTACCAAATTGAATTTCTTCCTCCCCATTTAGTCTCATTAGGAAAATAAATGCATTGTATTTATTGTTGTTGTTGCTCTAGTGTATTTATCCCCTCGTAATCACAACTGCAAGGAGAATATATCTAGTCTTTTGGATTGAATGTCATGTCTTGTGTAATGACGACTGATCAAACAAGATGAATCTATTAATTATTCAAATAGTTACTTTTTTAATAGAACTATGGCTGAGATTTAGCGCAGTACACATGAAGACAGACCTGTGGAGCAGTCTGACAACTATGGACACAGTGAAAGCGATGGTTAATTCATGTCACACACACATCCTTTCATGGACATTTCCCACAGACTCCACAACACTCATGTATTCTGTTGGCCAGTGTACAATTTTTAATTTATGCAAGTCGTGTTTATTTACTCAAAGAGGGAACAGCGGTGGCTGCGGGGCCCGGCTCGGTTTCAGCCGACACGACAGATTCTAAAGTAGTCAGCTCATGAATAATTTACATTCTCTCACATAGTTCGGAGAACGTTAGTAGCGGGCAATGCCACTTGCTGAGGTCAAGGCGGGTTTTTATTTTTTTGCAAAGGAAAAAAGGAAAAGACAAGACCAAGAAAGGTAGACGGAGAGAAAAACACAGAAAGAAAGAAGGAATGAACACACAAACAGCATGAGAATACATTGATGCAGTGAGCCGACGTCACATGTGGGCTCTGTGTTAAAGCTGAGGGAACAAGGCAATGGAGAAATCGTTTTTTGCTTCATAAAATAGTAACTGCATTGCTTGATAAAAGAAAAAAAGAACTATGAGTGTACGGGACGAGAATAGCTAAGCAGTGTGTGTGTGTGCGTGCGTGCGTGCGTGCGTGCGTGCGTGCCTGCGTGCCTGCGTGCCTGCCTGCCTGCCTGCCTGCGTGCGTGCGTGCGTGCGTGCGTGCGTGCGTGCGTGCGTGCGTGCGTGCGTGCGTGCGTGCGTGCGTACGTGCGCGCGGGCTTGCCTTCCCCTCCCACGCTACTGTGACGGCAAACTGCGGCCGGAATGGATTCATCAGAGAGCAACATCAACAATGCAATTCCAACAGAGGGGAGTCCCGGTCAGCGCTGACCCCTTAGCTCACGGTTTGTCTCCAAGACAGGCGTCCCCTAAAGCCCCACCTAGCGGTGGAGCGCCCAGAACCACGATGACCGCTGCCACACCACGACGACAGACACAGGATACAAAACTCCAACTTGGTCGAATTGCCTCATGACGACGGTGATGGCTTCCTGGGGTATTGTCAGACTCACAGGCAAGACGTGATTGACAGGCGAGGAGGCCAATTATTAAAATAGGGTTTCCTACTTCTCTCCTCTCCCACTTTTTTTGTGCAGGACAGACCAGGGTGAAATAGAGTGAAAATGCCGCGAAAAGCATTGCAACTCCTCCGTCCACAAGAGCTCACAAAACTCAGCTACAGGGACTGCATTTATACAGCGCTATCGCTAACCAGTGGCCACTGAAATCGCTACAATATTGCATAAAATTCACGTACACATCGACGCCGGTGTCAACCATGCAAGGCGACAGCCAGCTCGTCGCGAGCAGTTACGGTGAGGCGTCTGGCTCAGGGATATCTCAACACTGAGCTTGAAGGAGGCGTGGTTCGAACTAGCATCCTTCCGGACGGTTACCAGCCAACCCGCTCTACCTCCTGAGCCACATGCCGCACCACAGCTATATGCCTGTGTAGGTCTCTTCTGTGACGCTACACATCAACAGTAAGGCATAAAACCAGAAACAGGATTCAAACCACAGTTGGTTGTTCAAGGGAATGTGGGCCAGAGACTCCATGCGTCTGCACTTTGATTCCAGAGTGTTTAATAAGAGGAGCGCACGCTGTCCCTGTTGCTCAGAGCCCTGGCCATAGCGACCCAAAGGCAGCTACCGAATCCATCCCCAATATCCATCATATTTTCCAATATTTCTTCCTATTAGCAACATCAGAAGAGGACCCCCCAGAAAAGGTGCTTCCCGCATGCTTCTATCATGTTCTAACCCGTTTCTGGGAAACCACAGAGTTCTGCTTCCTGACTGCTGTGAAGCCGGTTCAAAAAGAAAATTCAGAGTCTTATAAGGGTTTAGCGAATCCTGGAGCCAAAAGTGAGGAAGGGCACCAGTCCAAAACCCCCAAATCAAAGATGCATGAACGTCTTTCAAATGTAGCCTACTTCCTAAAGACCACCTGACAAACAAACAAACAAAACAAAATGATGCAACACCATGATTGCTTGCGGATTGAACTAATGGATGTTTTGATGCCTTGCAAGACATTTCACATGGTAATTACAGGGAGGCTAAACATTCATTTTGCGTGACAGACACTTATCACTCGAATGACACGAGCACGTCTTGTGGCGCTCGCTTCGCTGTATACCCCTACAGCAAAGACTGTTCCTTGATTCCTCCTCTCATGAACAAAGTTAGCATGCTTGTTGTGCAAGTGTACTGGGAGTCCCATTCGTACCCGGCACGTAGGACACACACACACACACACACACACACACACACACACACACACACACACACACACACACACACACACACACACACACACACACACACACACACACACACACACACACACACACACACACAAACCAGTAGAGAGAGAGAGACCTATACGAGAGGATTGGGGGGGGGGATTGAGATAAAGAGAGCGAGAGATACAGAAAGAGAGGAGAGAGATGGAGGGATAAAGAGGGGGGGTCGGGTCGGGTGGTGGGTAGGCTAGCGTTGGATAACACCCACACAAAAGGCCTTTTATGTGGGCGGCTTACCCGGGTCCTGACAGGCTAGTAGCTGTAATTTCCCAGATCAGAGTTCATGATATGGCTGTGTAACATGAAGAAGCTGTGAGACGCCATTGATGGGGGCCATACAATGGGCTCATTTAGGAGTCCGCCCTCCACCTTACCGGGCCCTCCTCCCCGGTACTCACCGTCTCCGAGAGCCCTGCACAGGCCGGACGTATATCACCCCCCCCCCCCTCCCGGGATGACCGTCTAAGCCTTAGACGGTCATCCCGACTCTAAGGCCACGTTTATACGTAGTAGGGTATTTATAGAAACAAATATTTCCCCCCCTCCGTTTTCAAAAATAACATTGTGCACAGAACATCGTTTTCAAAAAAGTTGTCGTTTACATCAAAACGCATAAATACGCCGTCGAGCACCATTATAACTATGCCAAACCTATGGGCGGCAGTGTAGGGAGAAGGATAACCCCATGCAAGCCAATCAGAATCAACAACAACGAATAACACGAGCGTCTTCCTGTAACAAACAAACTGTAAACATAGGGCGCTCATACGACGTTAAGCATTTCCTGGCGCATAATGTGACGCTTCAGAACCTAAAACCCCGTTTCTCCCCGTTGACACGACAACACATAACCAGCGTTTTCAAAAATCTCCAATTTGGCCGGAGTTTTTAGAAATTTCTAAAAACTGTGTTTTCGTGTAAATGAGAGACCAAACTGCGTGGAAATATCTGCGTTTTTCCCTTCGTGTAAACGGGGCCTTAATGAAGCCGTCATGATCCTCCGACAGAGTTAAACGGAATGGTTTTGAAAACGCCGTAGAGATTTGCATAAAGGTAACAGAAGATAATGATGTGTCTACTTTTCGACAAATACCTTCAATGCGTCAGAGTGAGGCAGGCTGCGACTGAGAGAAGAGAAGTTGACTGGAGTCCAAGCAAAGCAGAAAGCAGGAGGCAGAGGAACGAACACACGCAAACTAACAGGGTCGGAAACCACAAAGAGCCGACATCAAGGGCCACAAAGCCGGGGAGCAGCCCAGGTGAACGTAATCAGTAATTAACAGAGGTGGAATTTCACAGGAATGGAAGGAATCACCGGGGGCAACCAAAGAGGTGCGCTGAATGACATGCAGAAGGACAATTCAATGTCAACGTTGATATAACTGAATAAACTAAAGAACCACAGAACCACAGAAAAAGTACAAGAATGAAAATGTAAAAAAAAAAAAAAAAAAAATGAAATAACAGTAGGTTTGAAACAATGATAATAGAGAAAAAGTTAAGAAATGAAACATAAGTCAACACAGAGCCAGTCACGTATAGACACTTATGTGCTGCACAAACACAGCCCCGGCTTGTTTATTTGAGGAGCTCAGTTCCAACGCTGAGTAATTGCTTTTAGAAGCCAAAAGGCACGCTGAATAAATAAAAAAAATTAAGCGACTGAAAGGACGAAACAAACAAACAGAATCAAAAAGAATCATCATGAAAGGTAAATGTAGAAATGCACTCACATGCGAGGCGCACACACGCACCCCCACACACACATACACTCAAGCACGTACACACACGCATACACACACATACACACACGCACACAAACACATACACACACACACACACACACATACACACACACACACACACACACATACACACACACAGACACACACACACACACACACACAAACACACACACATGCCAAGAGCAGTTTAGGTCAGATCAGGCCTCAGGGCTTTGTATTTACTTATTCAGCAAACAGTAGACAAAGAGAGGTCACACAACGAGCAGGTGTCAAGACACATCGTGTTTACCCACACCGTGTTACCCCCTCAGAGGTCCTGCCGGATCACGTCAGGGTCAGCAGCGCAACACACAAGCAGTACATAAAAGAAGAAAATAAAAATGACCTAACGTGTACTGAAACGAGGACGAGGTCTCAGGGTGACACTGTCTATGTATTAGGGAGTTTATATTTTGCGTTGAACGCTGACAAGGAATTCTTTTTTCGAAAAAAAATCTGCGAATCAAGCCGCTGAATATTTTATAAGCATTGAACTGCACGGGCGCCATTTGCAATTTGAAATTACACCCCTTGACCGATGGAACGTCCTGAAGGGATACTTTCTTTCTGGCAACTCAATACGTTCTTTTTTATAATACACCCAGAGTTGGAATCTCTCACTCCCAGCAATTGACCTGAATATTAAAGCAAGCAAGCGGATTTCATGAGCAACAACATAATGAGTGTTCTCTGAGTTACTTTGATTCATGAAAGAAAACTGGCATTCCACAGATTAGCAACATGAGCATGAGGCACAGCTCTTAAGCTCAATCATGCTGAAGCAGATGTTGCAGGTACATCTCACCCAACTGTTACTTACCTACTAACCAGGAGCAAGCCAGAGGGTACAGTGGTGTAGGTGCAGTATTATTTCACACAACTTTTTACTATTTATCCAACATCATACAGACAGTAGACCACGAAGTGCTCAATGTTGTCTTCTGAGGGACTAATGTAAGGAGAAAGAATGAGTTAGGAGAAAAATAAAGAAAAAGACAGTTAATAATAAATATATAGAAGAGAAAGAAAGAATGACAGACAGAAATAAAAATGAAAAATGAAAGAAACAAAAATAAAGCTAGCCAAGAAGATAAAGAGGCAAGATACGAAAGGGAGAGAAGAGATTAATTATCTAACCGTATAGAGTGATGTATTACTTGGGATATTTATTCAGATGAATGAAAGTGTAAAACAACACCAGAGAGTTGAGCAAGAGGGAGTGGATCAGGGTCATAGGTAGCACAGCACAGAGGCAACAGTGATGGAGTTCGGCGTACGACACACCAGAGCACAGCAAGCTCATTGCCCCCCCGTCCCGTCCCCGTCGCCCCCCCCCCCCGCCCCCCCCCGTCAACAACTCAGCTCAAGGCCGGTACGGTTCCCCCCCCCCCGTCAACAACTCAGCTCAAGGCCGGTACGGTCTCCCCCCCCCGTCAACAACTCAGCTCAAGGCCGGTACGGTCTCCCCCCCCCGTCAACAACTCAGCTCAAGGCCGGTACGGTTCCCCCCCCGTCAACAACTCAGCTCAAGGCCGGTACGGTCTCCCCCCCCCCCCCTCAACAACTCAAGGCCGGTACGGTCTCCCCCCTCAACAACTCAAGGCCGGTACGGTGGGTAGTGTCCCCACCAATGAACCTACACCCTTTATTTGCACCGTACTGAATAAATTATTTGTGTGCTTGGATGTACCCTGTACTTGGCCCCTGAATGTAGCATGTGGCCCCCTTAATGGCCCCTGTTTCAGAAAAATCCTAGAACTGCCACTGATTGCCTCTATTTTGGCATGGGCACCTCAGTGTGCCTCATTTACCGAGCAGCGAGCAGCAGGAATAATGACAAGGCCCAGGGTGTTGATTTAAATGCGTTGCGGGCGACAGGTGTGTGGGGAACTGTGGAGACGATCCTTCCTCCTCCAGCATCCCCAACGAGGTCACGACAAACGGAAAACACACTGATGGTTGTTGTTCAGTGTTGAAGGAGGTTGTTGTTCGTTGTTTGTTGTTGTTCAGTGTTTAAGGAGTTTGTTGTTTGTTGTTTGTTGTTGTTCAGTGTGTAAGGAGTTTGTTGTTCGTTGTTTGTTGTTGTTCAGTGTTCAAGAAGTTTGTTGTTCGTTGTTTGTTGTTGTTCAGTGTTCAAGGAGTTTGTAGTTCGTTGTTTGTTGTTGTTCAGTGTTCAAGGAGTCTGTTGTTCGTTGTTTGTTGTTGTTCAGTGTTCAAGGAGTTTGTTGTTTGTTGTTTGTTGTTGTTCAGTGTTCAAGGAGTTTGTTGTTCGTTGTTTGTTATTGTTTAGTGTTCAAGGAGTTTGTTGTTCATTGTTTGTTGTTGTTGTCTAAGGTGTTTGTTGTTTGTTGTTGTTCAGTGTTTAAGGAGTTTGTTGTTTGTTGTTTGTTGTTGTTCAGTGTTTAAGGAGTTTGTTGTTTGTCGTCGTTATTGTTCCATGCTTAAGGAGTTTTTTGTCAGTTGTTTGTGTTTAAGGAGTTGTTTGTTTGTCGTGGTTTGTTGTTGCTTGGTGTTTAAGGAGTTGTTTGTTTGTTGTGGTTTATGGAGTTAATCCTTTATTGTTTAGTGTTAAAGGAGTTTGTTGCTGTTCAGTGTTTAAGGAGTTTGTTGTCAGTTGTTTTTAGGTGTTTAAGGAATTTGCTGTCAGTTGTTGTTCAGTGTTTAAGGAGTTTGTTGTCAGTTGTTGTTCAGTGTTTAAGGAGTTTGTTGTCAGTTTTTGTTCAGTGTTTAAGGAGTTTGGTGTCACACAGCAAAATCGCTAGTGTTGTTCAGTGTTTAAGGAGCTTGTTGTTGTGCTACAACGTTGTTTCGTAGTAGCACACACAACTCAGAGGTGATGGGTCTCCAGGCAGGTAGAGTCCTATCTGCGGCCCCTCTCTCTTGCTTGCTATTGATGTGCCTTTGGCAGACTAATGTCATTTGAATTAACACTAATGTGGTTGTGCGCATTAGATGGGCTCACATAGGGCGAGGGCCGACTGGCTGATCCACCAGCCCCGGTGCCAAGCCACAGAGCTTCCCTTGTTGTTTGATGTTTACAACCCATCGCAAAAATTACTGTTAATTCATTTGACGATGGAATGTAAAATGATGTGTTTGTTAAGCATTATAGATGGTTAGCCTTCTGATTAGGTTTAAATGCCATCACATAAGGTTGGTTAATAGACATTCAAGGCAAGTTGAAATGTCCCTTTCTTGTAATAAAAGGAAACTTCAAAAGGAAAGAGAGACATTTGTGAATTTGTGATTTGCGTGAGGTCACACAGGGTTAATTTAATTTGAATCCAACCACTAGAACCCCCTCTCCATATCTCATTGATCTTGTCTGAACCAAATGGTTGGCCAGACATCCAGTGGTTGATTGTGGCAGACTGACTTTATACAATGACATTGGTACATTGACATTGATACATTGACATTGGTACATTGACATTGACATTTATGCATTGATATTGGTACATTGACATTGATGCATTGACATTGGTACATTGACATTGGTGTTTGGGGCATAAAAACCACTTCAGAGGGGCTTTGGTACAGAAGTAAGTTCCAACTTCACCTTTTCCCTGAATGCCCCACATTGGATCAGATCTGGTTATCAAGTGATTTCCAAGTGCATTTAGAAATTAAATCTTAAGCATATATGGTTTAGCTTTGTTCTGGAAGGCACACAGACATAAGCAGAGTAATATGTACTTTCCTTATGTCTTGACACATATTAGTTTATTAAAATAACCACGAGGCAGAAAGAGAGAAACGCAAAGCACATAATTGTATAAAGTGCTCTATAAATAAAGTTGGCAATAGGACCTTGTATTCACTAAATTGCCACTAAGTTAAATGGAAATTAATTGCATTTTAAGTTTCACTGGGTAATTGTACAATACTCATTTGCAGCATTGTCAGGATCCTGCCACAAGGCTTATCAGCAACTCTATTGCCTAACAGCCGGTAGCAACAGTTGGTCAGCACTGTCCCTCCAACAGCCCTCCATTGCTCAAAACTTGACCAGTCTGTCAGGGTTAAAACCCTGTTGTTATTCTGCTAGCTGTCAAATACATCCCCCAACTGGCTAGTGCACAATCTTCTGCCCCTCAGCGGCTTTCAAACTCTATCAATTTAAGCATTAAAACCCCAGTACAGATAGTGACCAGATGGTGACTGGTACCAGACCAGTACCTGCTCTGCTTCCTTTATCTTGTCACCTGACAAAATAGAAAAACACCAGACCCCTTGTTGACCTTATTCTGTTCCATGGGCCTCATTCCCCCATCGGCCATCTTGGTTCTTAATGCCAGCTGGGTGTTGGGACTGAATGGCGCGTTCCACATTGAGTTCCACAAACCAGCTAGCGAACCAAGATGGCTGCTAGGTGAATAAGGCCCATTGAAGTCACCCAATGGCAGGTTAGGTCCTACCCGCCAGTCACTAGGTAGGAGACACTCACTCAACCTGTTGTTTTCCTGTGTGCCTAAGCTACTATCACTTGAGTCCTCTTTTAACACCAGGGTATTTCCATCACATGCGGGATAGCCTCTTATCAAGTCTTCTGGCACCACAGTGTATGGTCCATCGTCTGGAGAGAAAGGAAAACACTGTGCCCTGCCTGATGACTGGGTTTCAGTGCTAAGACTCATGTGTGCATTGGTATTATTTCAGAAAATACGGTGGGATTAGACAGAGGAAAATGCACAGTTATTCCTGGAGACAGGGTATGTGAGGATTGGGTGCAACATCTGTGGGTTGCTATGGCATGTTGTTGCTAATGGTGAGCGATGAAGAAGGTGAGGGCTGGGCATGAGCTGCTAACTACCTAGCGGCGATGATGTTTAAACAAAGAAGTATATATATAGAGGCGTAGTCATCCATTACAGCTTAAACACCAATTGGAGCCACTGTTTTGGTGTCCATTATCTTTTCACGTGTCATGCAGCTCTATTCAGGACAGCTCTGTGGGATGTTTAGTGTCAGTAGAGGTGGTGTCCGTGAAAACACATTGACACATCAGGAGTGAGTCCCAACTGCGCTTAAATATCGTTAATGTCCTTCAGTCCAATTGCAGAATAAAGTATTTTTCTTTCTTTCGTTCCTTATTTTTCGTTCTTTCAAGAATTTGCGGTCTTTCTTTCTTTGTTTCATTCCAGCTTTTGTAGATCTCAGATACATCAGTGGGGTCAAGCCCATCGTGAAGTATATATTGTGATGTAATTTAAAATTGTAGGTCAATCCCACCGTAAAGGATTAGTAACGGTAAAGAAGGGCTGAATGTGATAAACACTCCCTATAATTACACCACCTTACAAAATGCCTTATTTAGTCTTTCAGTCTTTTCTCCTTCTTCTCATATTTCCCAAAATGTTCCTCCTTGTTCTTCTTCTTTATTCTGTCTTGTGTGCACTAACAAACGCACCATCGAGACAGAAGCTGGGTGCAAAGCCCCCCCCCCCCCTGATGGCTAAGTGGACGTAGGAGACGGGGGAACATGGCTCATTGGTGTGGGGGGACAATGGGCCCTCGGTTCAAAAGAGATCATTTGATTGAATGCCGAAAGAACAAAGGCAGGAACAGATCTTTACTCTATTAAAATTGATTAGGGTAACAAAGACCGAAACCAACATTGTTTTTGTATTAGTCTTGTTTTCTTCACTTGCCTTAGTCTTTCCTTCCCTTTGTCCCTTCTATGCCCTGTGTGTGTGTGTGTGTGTGTGTGTGTGTGTGTGTGTGTGTGTGTGTGTGTGTGTGTGTGTGTGTGTGTGTGTGTGTGTGTGTGTGTGAGGGTGAGTGTGTGTGAGTGTGTGTGTGTGTGTGTGTGTGTGTGTGTGTGTGTGCGCGTGTGTGTGTGTGTGTGTGTGTGTGTGTGTGTGTGTGTGTGTGTGTGTGTGTGTGTGTGTGTGTGCGTGTGTCATTTGTACGAAATGGGGAGTAGGGAGTAGGAAGAGAGAGTAGATACAGTGATATGTGAGAAAGAATGAAAGACAGAGATAAACTGTGTGTGTGTGTGTGTGTGTGTGTGTGTGTGTGTGTGTGTGTGTGTGTGTGTGTGTGTGTGTGTGTGTGTGTGTGTGTGTGTGTGTGTGTGTGTGTGTGTGTGCGCACCTAAGCACCTAAGCAATTTTGCAATTTAAGTGGGTATCTCCAATTGCTGTAACTCTTACTTGCATGTCTATTTATCTCGATCAGGAGGGAATGGCTGGGAACAGGTTTCGGTCTTTGAGATAAAAACACGAGCGCACCGAACCGTTCATCCAACTACATGCTGGGATAACGCAACGAGGGAACAGCGTTTTTCATTTAGAATATAGATGGTCCGCATCACGATATAATGATTCAGCAGTCGTAACAGCTCTGCAGAAACAACTGGTCTCTGTGCTCCGTTTCTGTTGGTATTAACAAATTAGCAAACCATGCTTCATCTTGAAAGATGAGAGCCCCAAAAACATGCTGATGATGATGTTCAACAAAAGTACCTCCCGCACATTTTGGATGAGGAAAATATGCTCAAGGCATTGTTTTTTGGTTTTTGGGTGTGTGTATTCTTTAGAGCTCTGAGCGTGCGTTGGCAGAAGTGCACTCTGTCCCGTGGTGTGTCTCCCCCAGCGACCCAGCGCGGTCACAGTGTTCAACAGCTACCCTAACTCAGCACTTACTGCCGTGACAGCTCCGGCACCCACGCCATTAAAAACCCCACTGTAAGTCTAGCCCTCAGTGGGGGGGGGGGGAACTATCAGCACTTTCCATCTCTATCAACTTTGTGAAGTGCTTGGCTCTTTTCACCCCTTTGTATGACAGGGAAAAGGTGTTCTGAAAGCATGTGAACTTTCACTCAAGTCTCCCCGATTCCTTCTCTTTTTCTTTTGTTTAATCAGCAGGCATTGATCCAGCAGAGAATTGGTCTATCGTCTAATGAAGTGCTAATCAGACATAATTCATCACTATTTTCAATAAATGCTTTTCGGATTAAAAAGAGGAAGAACACTTGAAGATGTACTGTATCTGCCGTGCTCTCGACCACGAGTGAAGAGCCGGGCCCTTGAGAGACCTTGGGGGGAAAAGGCTCTCAGACAGATGGTTTGACAAGCCCCTGCCCTTAACGAGGACCGGGAACGCAGAGAGGAGAGAAAGGGGTCCACTGAACCGCAGATAAGTTCAGAGTTATATCAGTCTCTCTCCCCACAATGAGCCCTATATTGAGATCATTTCGAAAGTCTTTGTAAATCTGATGTGGTGGGTTGTGAGCATAACGCAGCATGTTTCTAATGTCTTCTATTCCATTCTATTCCAATACTGTTCCATGTTTGTAAAAAAAAAATGATTGGCCTATTCAGAGCCTCTGTCTAATATCACTGCATGAGGTCTGAATCCATAGCGTTGAGAATAGAGTCTGAATTTGGTCTACAGTAGAGTCTGAAACAGAGTGTGGATCTGGTCTAGTCTGAAACAGAGGGAGAATTTGGTCTACAGTAGAGTCCGAAACAGAGTGTGGATCTGGTCTAGTCTGAAACAGAGGGAGGATTTGGTCTAGAGTAGAGTCCGAAACAGAGTGTGGATCTTGGCTAGAGTCTGAAACAGAGTGTGGATCTTGGCTAGAGTCTAAAACAGAGTGTGGATCTTGGCTAGAGTAGAGTCTGAAACAGAGTGTGGATCTTGGCTAGAGTAGAGTCTGAAACAGAGTGTGGATCTTGGCTAGAGTCTAAAACAGAGTGTGGATCTTGGCTAGAGTAGAGTCTGAAACAGAGTGTGGATCTTGGCTAGAGTCTAAAACAGAGTGTGGATCTTGGCTAGAGTAGAGTCTGAAACAGAGTGTGGATCTTGGCTAGAGTAGAGTCTGAAACAGAGTGTGGATCTTGGCTAGAGTAGAGTCTGAAACAGAGTGTGGATCTTGGCTAGAGTCTGAAACAGAGGGTGGATCTTGGCTATAGTAGAGTCTGAAACAGAGTGTGGATCTTGGCTAGAGAAGAGTCTGAAACAGAGTGTGGGTTTGATCGATAGTAGAGTCTGAATTTAGTCTAAAGTGTTTAGTCACCTGGCATCCATCATAGGATTGTTTTTCTTCCCTGTGTCTGGGCTTCAACATGTTAGTCATCAAAACACCAACCAGCCAGCCGGTGTGGATCATTCCCTTCAACGTAATAGATTTGGTTTCCCTTTGGCACAGTAATACAACACAATACAGGAATAGAATACAGAAACAAATGGAAACCAAACAAAGAGATGCTGATACTTAAAAAAAGAGGCATGGAAAACATATGGGGCCAATTCAATATAATCTCCAAATCTGAACAAAAACACAACCCTTGATTACTTCACATGAAATGTGTCTTCCATCCGTCTTGCTCATTACACTAACTTACTCGTAATAACCAGACTCATTGTTTTATTCCATAGCAGCTAGCTGTTTCATGACAGCATATGATGCATCAGAACTGTACACAAGATACATAAAGCTTATTTCATGCCTAAACCCTCTAGGCCTTGCCCCTACCTGCTCCTTACAGTGAATGACCAGAATTCACTGTAAGTCATTCAGCCAGTTTCAAAATCAACCCCGGAAGCCTCATGGTTTTTCTGAGTACTTGACCTTTGACCTTGTCTACATAACAAGCCACATGACAGAGATGACATCCAACAGTGGAAGCCACAACTTTGACACGCCCAGTGTGATATTTCCAAACGACCAGACAGGAAGAGGTAAAAACATTGTCATTGCTGTTTTGTGTGAACACATTATAATTATGATGATTATTATTATTATTATCATCCTGATTACTGATACTATGATGAACAGCCTGTCAACTTCATGATTATGATCATCATTATTATCATCATCATCATCATTGGTATTAGGATGACCAGCCTGTCAACCTTATGCTGTCGCCCTCATCCAATAAAAGGCACATCACACACGTGATATTTCTCAGTCAATGGGCCACTCTTTTACACTCCAATCTCCCAGATGCTCTCAGCCCTAAGGACGCGGTGGCCGGCAAGGACAGGACGGGACATAACGGAAAAAAAAGAAAACGAAAAGAAGGAAAAGAAAAGAGCATGTCATTATTTTTTTCATCTATTCTGTTTTGTGCCCTCAGATGAGGGGAGTGGAGAGTGGCGGCGAGACAGAGCCGCCAGAGATGATCGACTGAAGTGAAGCCCGGATTGTGAAGGGAAAACTCATTTCCACCGCAAAGCAGATGGCCGGCTGCACGTGCCGCCCGTGGTCACCTTCAACCGTGACCAGAGAACAGCCCCACCCCCCCCCCCCCCCTCTCCGTCTCGCTTTGATTTACCCTACGATTTTATTCCCTTTATTTTCCTTGTTTGGTTTAGCTTTCTGACCTTTTCGCTGGCGCTTGCTTTCCTATTCTCTTCTCGTTCAATAAATTCATGGATTCTGTGATTCCAGAGACAGAGGCCTGGGCTCGCAGGCTATTTCATAAATGTAATCCAAACTTTTAAGGGGGATATAAAGTTTATTAACAATGTAACGGATGACATTCACAAAGTGTGTCTTTGGTTCGTTCTCTCTCGAATCGTTGTAGAAGGTATCCCTCTTCATCACTGCTGCTAGGGCTACATGAGGGAGTGCATCGGAGCCAGGCTCCTCAGCTGGATAAGGCTGATAACTACCTCCAGGCTAAAAGGTGCTGGGTTTGATCCCCCATTTCAGCAGTCCATCTGTAGGCTTCCTCGAACAGTCTGCTGAACAACACACACCAAAATTCGGATTTGATCTAAAGTTGCTTGATGAAAAAGATGCCCAAATAGCTAACTATCTTCAGGCTTACTAGGACAGTTTTTTTTCATTCGGATACAACTTAAAAGAGAGTTTCCACAGCGTAAATCTTCAATGCCCACTAAATAAAAGGATGGTATTTATAGGCATGTATGATGCATAGCCGAGAGCAAAATTGCATTTGGTTGATATTTTCCTTTCATCATGATTTCTTTTTATATATATATAGTTGGCAATCTCTGGAAAGTAGTTAATTTAATCGCATTACGAACCAGATGATTCAGGGTATAGCACATGATCAAACAGAGTAAAATTAATAATCATAATCATAATAATAATAATAATATTTTCTAATTTCTTATTCATAGTTTTCTTGTGTACATGTTTTTAATATGTTAATGTTATGTTATTTCTAATAAATCGTTTTGCAAGCAAAAAAACATCTCAATTGCATATGTAAACGCATATTTAATTGACACATTTGCACGCAATGAATTAAAGGCCCACTATGCAACTTTTTTAGCCAAAATTACATTAATTATGCTGGTTGAGAGTTATTCTGATGGTTCTGCAACCATTTCTGGGTCGTTTGGTGGGTGTGTCATTGCCCCATGTCACCTCTCCAAGGAAAAAGCGCATATGCAACTTGCTCTGTTCGGACCGACACAATCCGGATGTGACGCAGCGGAAGTATCCAATCGCGCCTCGAAAATGTAGTCAGATTGTAGTTTCGAAAATGCTTTACGGCACAGACACACACCCAAACATGGCACCGGCTAGATATAAACAGCCAGTTGCGAGGCAATTGTTGCATTCATCATGGATCAATCGACTGATAAGAGACCCAAGAGGCGACTGTCGGTGGAACAAAAGAAGAATGGACCAGAAAAGAGATCAGACACGAGTGAAATGGGAACTATGCAACTTTTTTGGCTTGATTTACCTTAATATAACAGGCTAAGAGTCATTGCGATGGTTCTATTATACATTTTTGTTCGATTGTTCGTTGTTTCGACTCCCCCTTGCGTATCTTGGCGGAGCAAAGGAATATGTTTCTGCCGGCGACCCGCCGCCCACTCTCGCGGGAGTCTCGGGTCTCGCAAAGTAACGAATTGCTTTACGGCACAGACCCCCAAACACGGAACCGGCTCGATATAAACACAAGTAACTAATGCCCCGTTTACACCATCCCGCTAATGGCCGCTAATGGCCGATGGACCACTGATGTGGAAGTCGGGGTGATTCGGGGGACATCGGGCTAAAAATGTATGATCGGGTCAATTTATCGGGGTAGCATTTACACATACCCGATGTTATAACGATAACATAACGATTTATGCCAGGGAAGACACCCGAAGTGCGTTTGGCGTCATTTGACGTCATTTCGAATGACGCCAAACACGTCAAATGACGCGTTTGGCGTCACTTGGC
>NC_082393.1:4642564-4644883 GCF_031168955.1 Gadus macrocephalus
TTATAAAGAAATCCAACTTTCGAATTTTCTTGCATATGAAACAAACTTTGGCCATGTTCTGTCAAACTTGTATGAATAACTTCTGTTGCTCTGTCCCGGTTACATAATGACTCAATATATAACTGGACGTTAGATCAAGGATATGTATCACTCATATAAATACAAATCCTTGATCTAATATCGTGGGAGGGACAGGAGATTATTAGTGGCCTAGTAAGTAAGGGTACTTCTCACTTCTGAGAAGTAGTTGGGTACATAAGTGGGCTGTAATAACATCAAATGGAGCAATGATAGGACAAGCCTGAATCTGCACCCCCACAAAATCACTGCAATTTCTATTCAAGGACAGGCGTGTCAAAAACGATAATACTGTGGCAGGGTTCTGTCTCCATCAGTCACATAGAGGATCTATATAATCCGAATATAAAAACATTTTGTCCAATGGAAGCGATGAATACATTTTCTGTGGATAACACCATGCCTGGCACTGATAGATACTGAGTGCACCATATAGAAGATATGGATGTAAAATAAAAACCCTCACCCACATCTTTCTGCCAAAGCACCTTATATCGCCGTAAGAGATGTAGGCTGGAGTCGGTCAGGAGTAAATATGGGAGTAAAGCCAATAACAATAACCAATTGTGTTCATGAAGTAAACATATCACTTATATAGTGATCCATAAATGTTTTTTTACGCCTGTATTTGACCTGTCACACTGAGAATGAACCAACAATGATGGAGGAAAAAAGTGTTTGCCAGCAAGCAGAGCAAAAACAGAGAGATATTGTACACCAAATTGAGGCCTGAACTGTTTCCAATCTTATTGAATTAATTTACTAAATGACGGGGTATATTGAGAGGTCTGACATTAAATGGGAAAGTGAATGAGATAAAAATAAAGAAATTGGTGAGGAAAGTGCTTGAAGCCACCAATCAGTTGGTTGTCTCTACAATTCCTTGAGCCATCCAACATTGTAATGCATGGGGATTTAATGTACCCACTAGTATTGGAAGTCCAATACACTTTTGGACGCTGTGAAAGGGGTTTTCGAAGCCGTGTGTGCTTTTTATTCCAAACATTTTCTAATATGATGGTGCGAGTTTGCGGGAGACATATTTATTTTGGCGGATATAGAACCTAAAGAGAATCTTAAGACCGGCAGGGATCTATCTGTTTGTGTTTGTGCCAAAAGACGCATGTGTGTGTGTGTGTGTGTGTGTGTGTGTGTGTGTGTGTGTGTGTGTGTGTGTGTGTGTGTCTGTGTGTGTGTGTTTGTGTGTGCGCGCCACATGTTTCCTCCACCCACGTAACCAAGGTAAAGGTTTGGTCCTCAGGGGGCTCAGACGATGCTGGCTGGCTACGGTAGCAGCTGTCTGAACGGTGGAGCTCAAGGTGTCATGTTCCCCGGGCTCCATGCCGACAGCCAGTCTACTGCCACCATCATGGCCATCCCATAATAATCCCCACCCCTCCTTCCCTCCCTCCCCCCCCTTACTGCTGGTGTCCAATCAGCCATGCAGCTCTGTCTCTTATTCTGACTCCCTCTTGCTTTAACTCAAAATGGTGGGGGCACATACACCATGTATCACCTATGCCGATGTTGGGTGAGCATACATACATAGATCTCTTAGATAGTCTAATTTATTTGATACATTCACTTATATATTCACTCAGGAAGGGCCCGAAATGAAAATATGGATCAATCTGGATCGGGCAGGTGCAGATTTGCCTTGGTTAACCAGTATCATGACAGGTGTTTTCGGTCCCTTTAATTCCAGTGTGAAGACTTGCTCCAGTCAAGCTAGGTAAAATAACTTTTAGGGCTGCGTATTAAAACAACTCTGAAGCTGGTTCAGCCCATCTAGCGATAGCCATCAAACACAGCACCATATAGTTCTCTCCTACTGATCTTCAGTGCGGATCTCGATCTTGAACTATTCATTGACGTTTACCTAGGGTTCACCATTTAAAGACACATAGGGTGAACTGTGAACTCCAACTTGATATGAGCCGGTTGGCATGTGGAGGAAGGGATGGAGACGTAGGAGGAGTAGATATGAGGAGGGGGGATAGGGTGTCGAGGGAGGCAGGGAGAGAGGGGAAGGGGTGGGCGGCTTTGCTTTGCCATGGAGGCACGTGTGGGTGCAGCCTGCTGTGACATCCGCATGCCTTGTGGGTGGGAGGGGGGGGCGGGCAATTGATCCCCCCCACCCCCCCTGCCTGTTTCAGAGGCAGGCTTCAGTCAGAAGCCCTTTGTGCAGAGAGAGAGAGAGAGAGAGAGAGAGAGAGAGAGAGAGAGAGACGGAAAGCAAGG